>NW_027618868.1:0-59000 GCF_964187855.1 Myxine glutinosa | reverse complement strand
CTATCACAAGTGCAAAAAGTGTTTTTTCCACACTAATACAAGTGCAAAAGTGGTTTCCTGCACCAACACAAGTGCGAAAAGTGGTTTTTCAACACTAACACAAGTGCGAAAAGTGGTTTTTCAACACTAACACAAGTGCGAAAAGTGGTTTTTCAACACTAACACAAGTGCGAAAAGTGGTTTCCTGCACTAACACACGTGCGAAAAGTGGTTTTTCAACACTAACACAAGTGCGAAAAGTGGTTTTTCAACACTAACACAAGTGCGAAAGTGTTTTTTCCACACTAATACAAGTGCAAAAGTGGTTTCCTGCACCAACACAAGTGCGAAAAGTGGTTTTTCAACACTAACACAAGTGCGAAAAGTGGTTTTTCAACACTAACACAGGTGCGAAAGTGTTTTTTCCACACTAATACAAGTGCAAAAGTGGTTTCCTGCACCAACACAAGTGCGAAAAGTGGTTTTTCAACACTAACAGAAGTGCGAAAAGTGGTTTTTCAACACTAACACAAGTGCGAAAAGTGGTTTTTCAACACTAACACAAGTGCGAAAAGTGGTTTTTCCACACTAATACAAGTGCAAAAGTGGTTTCCTGCACCAACACAAGTGCGAAAAGTGGTTTTTCAACACTAACACAAGTGCGAAAAGTGGTTTTTCAACACTATCGCAAGTGCAAAAAGTGTTTTGTCCACACTAATACAAGTGCAAAAGTGGTTTCCTGCACCAACACAAGTGCGAAAAGTGGTTTTTCAACACTAACACAAGTGCGAAAAGTGGTTTTTCAACAATAACACAAGTGCGAAAAGTGGTTTTTCCACACTAATACAAGTGCAAAAGTGGTTTCCTGCACCAACACAAGTGCGAAAAGTGGTTTTTCAACACTAACACAAGTGCGAAAAGTGGTTTTTCAACACAAACACAAGTGCGAAAAGTGGTTTTTCCACACTAATACAAGTGCAAAAGTGGTTTCCTGCACCAACACAAGTGCGAAAAGTGGTTTTTCAACAATAACACAAGTGCGAAAAGTGGTTTTTCAACACTATCACAAGTGCAAAAAGTGTTTTTTCCGCACTAATACAAGTGCAAAAGTGGTTTCCTGCACCAACACAAGTGCGAAAAGTGGTTTTTCAACACTAACACAAGTGCAAAAAGTGTTTTTTCCACACCAACACAAGTGCGAAAAGTGGTTTTTCAACACTAACACAAGTGCAAAAAGTCGTTTTTCAACACTATCACAAGTGCAAAAAGTGTTTTTTCCACACTAATACAAGTCCAAAAGTGGTTTCCTGCACCAACACAAGTGCGAAAAGTGGTTTTTCAACACTAACACAAGTGCGAAAAGTGGTTTTTCAACACTAACACAAGTGCGAAAAGTGTTTTTTCCACACTAATACAAGTGCAAAAGTGGTTTCCTGCACCAACACAAGTGCGAAAAGTGGTTTTTCAACACTAACACAAGTGCGAAAAGTGGTTTTTCAACACTATCACAAGTGCAAAAAGTGTTTTTTCCACACTAATACAAGTGCAAAAGTGGTTTCCTGCACCAACACAAGTGCGAAAAGTGGTTTTTCAACACTAACACAAGTGCGAAAAGTGGTTTTTCAACACTAACACAAGTGCGAAAAGTGGTTTTTCAACACTAACACAAGTGCGAAAAGTGGTTTCCTGCACCAACACACATGCGAAAAGTGGTTTTTCAACACTAACACAAGTGCGAAAAGTGTTTTTTCAACACTAACACAAGTGTGAAAAGTGGTTTTTCCACACTAATACAAGTGCGAAAAGTGTTTTTTCCACACTAATACAAGTGCAAAAGTGGTTTCCTGCACCAACACAACTGCGAAAAGTGGTTTTTCAACACTAACACAAGTGCGAAAAGTGGTTTTTCAACACTAACACAAGTGCGAAAAGTGGTTTTTCAACACTAACACAAGTGCGAAAAGTGGTTTTTCCACACTAATACAAGTGCAAAAGTGGTTTCCTGCACCAACACAAGTGCGAAAAGTGGTTTTTCAACACTAACACAAGTGCTAAAAGTGGTTTTTCAACACTATCACAAGTGCAAAAAGTGTTTTGTCCACACTAATACAAGTGCAAAAGTGGTTTCCTGCACCAACACAAGTGCGAAAAGTGGTTTTTCAACACTAACACAAGTGCGAAAAGTGGTATTTCAACACTAACACAAGTGTGAAAAGTGGTTTTTCCACACTAATACAAGTGCAAAAGTGGTTTCCTGCACCAACACAAGTGCGAAAAGTGTTTTTTCAACACTAACACAAGTGCGAAAAGTGGTTTTTCAACACTATCACAAGTGCAAAAAGTGTTTTTTCCACACTAATACAAGTGCAGAAGTGGTTTCCTGCACCAACACAAGTGCGAAAAGTGGTTTTTCAACACTAACACAAGTGCGAAAAGTGGTTTTTCAACACTAACACAAGTGCTAAAAGTGTTTTTTCCACACTAATACAAGTGCAAAAGTGGTTTCCTGCACCAACATAAGTGCGAAAAGTGGTTTTTCAACACTAACACAAGTGCGAAAAGTGGTTTTTCAACACTATCACAAGTGCAAAAAGTGTTTTTTCCACACTAATACAAGTGCAAAAGTGGTTTCCTGCACCAACACAAGTGCGAAAAGTGGTTTTTCAACACTAACACAAGTGCGAAAAGTGGTTTTTCCACACTAATACAAGTGCAAAAGTGGTTTCCTGCACCAACACAAGTGCGAAAAGTGGTTTTTCAACACTAACACAAGTGCGAAAAGTGGTTTTTCAACACAAACACAAGTGCGAAAAGTGGTTTTTCCACACTAATACAAGTGCAAAAGTGGTTTCCTGCACCAACACAAGTGCGAAAAGTGGTTTTTCAACACTAACACAAGTGCGAAAAGTGGTTTTTCAACACTATCACAAGTGCAAAAAGTGTTTTTTCCACACTAATACAAGTGCAAAAGTGGTTTCCTGCACCAACACAAGTGCGAAAAGTGGTTTTTCAACACTAACACAAGTGCAAAAAGTGTTTTTTACACACCAACACAAGTGCGAAAAGTGGTTTTTCAACACAAACACAAGTGCGAAAAGTGGTTTTTCAACACTATCACAAGTGCAAAAAGTGTTTTTTCCACACTAATACAAGTGCAAAAGTGGTTTCCTGCACCAACACAAGTGCGAAAAGTGGTTTTTCAACACTAACACAAGTGCGAAAAGTGTTTTTTCCACACTAATACAAGTGCAAAAGTGGTTTCCTGCACCAACACAAGTGCGAAAAGTGGTTTTTCAACACTAACACAAGTGCGAAAAGTGGTTTTTCAACACTATCACAAGTGCAAAAAGTGTTTTTTCCACACTAATACAAGTGCAAAAGTGGTTTCCTGCACCAACACAAGTGCGAAAAGTGGTTTTTCAACACTAACACAAGTGCGAAAAGTGGTTTTTCAACACTAACACAAGTGCGAAAAGTGGTTTTTCAACACTAACACAAGTGCGAAAAGTGGTTTCCTGCACCAACACACGTGCGAAAAGTGGTTTTTCAACACTAACACAAGTGCGAAAAGTGGTTTTTCAACACTAACACAAGTGCGAAAGTGTTTTTTCCACTCTAATACAAGTGCAAAAGTGGTTTCCTGCACCAACACAAGTGCGAAAAGTGGTTTTTCAACACTAACACAAGTGCGAAAAGTGGTTTTTCAACACTAACACAAGTGCGAAAGTGTTTTTTCCACACTAATACAAGTGCAAAAGTGGTTACCTGCACGAACACAAGTGCGAAAAGTGGTTTTTCAACACTAACAGAAGTGCGAAAAGTGGTTTTTCAACACTAACACAAGTGCGAAAAGTGGTTTTTCAACACTAACACAAGTGCGAAAAGTGGTTTTTCCACACTAATACAAGTGCAAAAGTGGTTTCCTGCAACAACACAAGTGCGAAAAGTGGTTTTTCAACACTAACACAAGTGCGAAAAGTGGTTTTTCAACACTATCGCAAGTGCAAAAAGTGTTTTGTCCACACTAATACAAGTGCAAAAGTGGTTTCCTGCACCAACACAAGTGCGAAAAGTGGTTTTTCAACACTAACACAAGTGCGAAAAGTGGTTTTTCAACAATAACACAAGTGCGAAAAGTGGTTTTTCCACACTAATACAAGTGCAAAAGTGGTTTCCTGCACCAACACAAGTGCGAAAAGTGGTTTTTCAACACTAACACAAGTGCGAAAAGTGGTTTTTCAACACAAACACAAGTGCGAAAAGTGGTTTTTCCACACTAATACAAGTGCAAAAGTGGTTTCCTGCACCAACACAAGTGCGAAAAGTGGTTTTTCAACACTAACACAAGTGCGAAAAGTGGTTTTTCAACACTATCACAAGTGCAAAAAGTGTTTTTTCCACACTAATACAAGTGCAAAAGTGGTTTCCTGCACCAACACAAGTGCGAAAAGTGGTTTTTCAACACTAACACAAGTGCAAAAAGTGTTTTTTCCACACCAACACAAGTGCGAAAAGTGGTTTTTCAACACTAACACAAGTGCGAAAAGTGGTTTTTCAACACTATCACAAGTGCAAAAAGTGTTTTTTCCACACTAATACAAGTCCAAAAGTGGTTTCCTGCACCAACACAAGTGCGAAAAGTGGTTTTTCAACACTAACACAAGTGCGAAAAGTGGTTTTTCAACACTAACACAAGTGCGAAAAGTGTTTTTTCCACACTAATACAAGTGCAAAAGTGGTTTCCTGCACCAACACAAGTGCGAAAAGTGGTTTTTCAACACTAACACAAGTGCGAAAAGTGGTTTTTCAACACTATCACAAGTGCAAAAAGTGTTTTTTCCACACTAATACAAGTGCAAAAGTGGTTTCCTGCACCAACACAAGTGCGAAAAGTGGTTTTTCAACACTAACACAAGTGTGAAAAGTGGTTTTTCAACACTAACACAAGTGCGAAAAGTGGTTTTTCAACACTAACACAAGTGCGAAAAGTGGTTTCCTGCACCAACACACGTGCGAAAAGTGGTTTTTCAACACTAACACAAGTGCGAAAAGTGGTTTTTCAACACTATCACAAGTGCAAAAAGTGTTTTTTCCACACTAATACAAGTGCAAAAGTGGTTTCCTGCACCAACACAAGTGCGAAAAGTGGTTTTTCAACACTAACACAAGTGCGAAAAGTGGTTTTTCAACACTAACACAAGTGCGAAAAGTGGTTTTTCAACACTAACACAAGTGCGAAAAGTGGTTTCCTGCACCAACACACGTGCGAAAAGTGGTTTTTCAACACTAACACAAGTGCGAAAAGTGGTTTTTCAACACTAACACAAGTGCGAAAGTGTTTTTTCCACTCTAATACAAGTGCAAAAGTGGTTTCCTGCACCAACACAAGTGCGAAAAGTGGTTTTTCAACACTAACACAAGTGCGAAAAGTGGTTTTTCAACACTAACACAAGTGCGAAAGTGTTTTTTCCACACTAATACAAGTGCAAAAGTGGTTACCTGCACCAACACAAGTGCGAAAAGTGGTTTTTCAACACTAACAGAAGTGCGAAAAGTGGTTTTTCAACACTAACACAAGTGCGAAAAGTGGTTTTTCAACACTAACACAAGTGCGAAAAGTGGTTTTTCCACACTAATACAAGTGCAAAAGTGGTTTCCTGCAACAACACAAGTGCGAAAAGTGGTTTTTCAACACTAACACAAGTGCGAAAAGTGGTTTTTCAACACTATCGCAAGTGCAAAAAGTGTTTTGTCCACACTAATACAAGTGCAAAAGTGGTTTCCTGCACCAACACAAGTGCGAAAAGTGGTTTTTCAACACTAACACAAGTGCGAAAAGTGGTTTTTCAACAATAACACAAGTGCGAAAAGTGGTTTTTCCACACTAATACAAGTGCAAAAGTGGTTTCCTGCACCAACACAAGTGCGAAAAAGTGGTTTTTCAACACTAACACAAGTGCGAAAAGTGGTTTTTCAACACAAACACAAGTGCGAAAAGTGGTTTTTCCACACTAATACAAGTGCAAAAGTGGTTTCCTGCACCAACACAAGTGCGAAAAGTGGTTTTTCAACACTAACACAAGTGCGAAAAGTGGTTTTTCAACACTATCACAAGTGCAAAAAGTGTTTTTTCCACACTAATACAAGTGCAAAAGTGGTTTCCTGCACCAACACAAGTGCGAAAAAGTGGTTTTTCAACACTAACACGTGCAAAAAGTGTTTTTTCCACACCAACACAAGTGCGAAAAGTGGTTTTTCAACACTAACACAAGTGTGAAAAGTGGTTTTTCAACACTATCGCAAGTGCAAAAAGTGTTTTTTCCACACTAATACAAGTCCAAAAGTGGTTTCCTGCACCAACACAAGTGCGAAAAGTGGTTTTTCAACACTAACACAAGTGCGAAAAGTGGTTTTTCAACACTAACACAAGTGCGAAAAGTGTTTTTTCCACACTAATACAAGTGCAAAAGTGGTTTCCTGCACCAACACAAGTGCGAAAAGTGGTTTTTCAACACTAACACAAGTGTGAAAAGTGGTTTTTCAACACTAACACAAGTGCGAAAAGTGGTTTTTCAACACTAACACAAGTGCGAAAAGTGGTTTCCTGCACCAACACACGTGCGAAAAGTGGTTTTTCAACACTAACACAAGTGCGAAAAGTGGTTTTTCAACACTAACACAAGTGTGAAAAGTGGTTTTTCAACACTAACACAAGTGCGAAAAGTGATTTTCCACACTAATACAAGTGCAAAAGTGGTTTCCTGCACCAACACAAGTGCGAAAAGTGGTTTTTCAACATTAACACAAGTGCGTAAAGTGGTTTTTCAACACTAACACAAGTGCGAAAAGTGTTTTTTCCACACTAATACAAGTGCAAAAGTGGTTTCCTGCACCAACACAAGTGCGAAAAGTGGTTTTTCAACACTAACACAAGTGCGAAAAGTGGTTTTTCAACACTAACACAAGTGCGAAAAGTGTTTTTTCCACACTAATACAAGTGCAAAAGTGGTTTCCTGCACCAACACAAGTGCGAAATGTGGTTTTTCAACACTAACACAAGTGCGAAAAGTGGTTTTTCAACACTATCACAAGTGCAAAAAGTGTTTTTACCACACTAACACAAGTGCAAAGTGGTTTCCTGCACCAACACAAGTGCGAAAAGTGGTTTTTCAACACTAACACAAGTGCGACAAGTGGTTTTTCAACACTAACACAAGTGCGAAAAGTGGTTTTTCAACACTAACACAAGTGCGAAAAGTGGTTTCCTGCACCAACACACATGCGAAAAGTGGTTTTTCAACACTAACACAAGTGCGAAAAGTGGTTTTTCAACACTAACACAAGTGTGAAAAGTGGTTTTGCCACACTAATACAAGTGCGAAAAGTGTTTTTTCCACACTAATGCAAGTGCAAAAGTGGTTTCCTGCACCAACACAAGTGCGAAAAGTGGTTTTTCAACACTAACACAAGTGCGAAAAGTGGTTTTTCAACACTAACACAAGTGCGAAAAGTGGTTTTTCAACACTAACACAAGTGCGAAAAGTGGTTTTTCCACACTAATACAAGTGCAAAAGTGGTTTCCTGCACCAACACAAGTGCGAAAAGTGGTTTTTCAACACTAACACAAGTGCGAAAAGTGGTTTTTCAACACTATCACAAGTGCAAAAAGTGTTTTGTCCACACTAATACAAGTGCAAAAGTGGTTTTCTGCACCAACACAAGTGCGAAAAGTGGTTTTTCAACACTAACACAAGTGCGAAAAGTGGTTTTTCAACAATAACACAAGTGCGAAAAGTGGTTTTTCCACACTGATACAAGTGCAAAAGTGGTTTCCTGCACCAACACAAGTGCGAAAAGTGGTTTTTCAACACTAACACAAGTGCGAAAAGTGGTTTTTCAACACTAACACAAGTGTGAAAAGTGGTTTTTCCACACTAATACAAGTGCAAAGTGGTTTCCTGCACCAACACAAGTGCGAAAAGTGTTTTTTCAACACTAACACAAGTGCGAAAAGTGGTTTTTCAACACTATCACAAGTGCAAAAAGTGTTTTTTCCACACTAATACAAGTGCAGAAGTGGTTTCCTGCACCAACACAAGTGCGAAAAGTGGTTTTTCAACACTAACACAAGTGCGAAAAGTGGTTTTTCAACACTATCACAAGTGCAAAAAGTGTTTTGTCCACACTAATACAAGTGCAAAAGTGGTTTCCTGCACCAACACAAGTGCGAAAAGTGGTTTTTCAACACTAACACAGTGCGAAAAGTGGTTTTTCAACACTAACACAAGTGTGAAAAGTGGTTTTTCCACACTAATACAAGTGCAAAAGTGGTTTCCTGCACCAACACAAGTGCGAAAAGTGTTTTTTCAACAATAACACAAGTGCGAAAAGTGGTTTTTCAACACTATCACAAGTGCAAAAAGTGTTTTTTCCACACTAATACAAGTGCAGAAGTGGTTTCCTGCACCAACACAAGTGCGAAAAGTGGTTTTTCAACACTAACACAAGTGCGAAAAGTGGTTTTTCAACACTAACACAAGTGCTAAAAGTGTTTTTTCCACACTAATACAAGTGCAAAAGTGGTTTCCTGCACCAACATAAGTGCGAAAAGTGGTTTTTCAACACTAACACAAGTGCGAAAAGTGGTTTTTCAACACTATCACAAGTGCAAAAAGTGTTTTTTCCACACTAATACAAGTGCAAAAGTGGTTTCCTGTACCAACACAAGTGTGAAAAGTGGTTTTTCAACACTAACACAAGTGCGAAAAGTGGTTTTTCAACACTAACACAAGTGCGAAAAGTGTTTTTTCCACACTAATACAAGTGCAAAAGTGGTTTCCTGCACCAACACAAGTGCGAAAAGTGGTTTTTCAACACTAACACAAGTGCAAAAAGTGTTTTTTCCACACCAACACAAGTACGAAAAGTGGTTTTTCAACACTAACACAAGTGCGAAAAGTGGTTTTTCCACACTAATACAAGTGCAAAAGTGGTTTCCTGCACCAACACAAGTGCGAAAAGTGGTTTTTCAACACTAACACAAGTGCGAAAAGTGGTTTTTCAACACTATCACAAGTGCAAAAAGTGTTTTTTCCACACTAATACAAGTGCAAAAGTGGTTTCCTGCACCAACACAAGTGCGAAAAGTGGTTTTTCAACACTAACACAAGTGCAAAAAGTGTTTTTTCCACACCAACACAAGTGCGAAAAGTGGATTTTCAACACAAACACAAGTGCGAAAAGTGGTTTTTCAACACTATCACAAGTGCAAAAAGTGTTTTTTCCACACTAATACAAGTGCAAAAGTGGTTTCCTGCACCAACACAAGTGCGAAAAGTGGTTTTTCAACACTAACACAAGTGCGAAAAGTGGTTTTTCAACACTAACACAAGTGCGAAAAGTGTTTTTTGCACACTAATACAAGTGCAAAAGTGGTTTCCTGCACCAACACAAGTGCGAAAAGTGGTTTTTCAACACTAACACAAGTGCGAAAAGTGGTTTTTCAACACTATCACAAGTGCAAAAAGTGTTTTTTCCACACTAATACAAGTGCAAAAGTGGTTTCCTGCACCAACACAAGTGCGAAAAGTGGTTTTTCAACACTAACACAAGTGCGAAAAGTGGTTTTTCAACACTAACACAAGTGCGAAAAGTGGTTTTTCAACACTAACACAAGTGCGAAAAGTGGTTTCCTGCACCAACACACGTGCGAAAAGTGGTTTTTCAACACTAACACAAGTGCGAAAAGTGGTTTTTCAACACTAACACAAGTGCGAAAGTGTTTTTTCCACTCTAATACAAGTGCAAAAGTGGTTTCCTGCACCAACACAAGTGCGAAAAGTGGTTTTTCAACACTAACACAAGTGCGAAAAGTGGTTTTTCAACACTAACACAAGTGCGAAAGTGTTTTTTCCACACTAATACAAGTGCAAAAGTGGTTACCTGCACCAACACAAGTGCGAAAAGTGGTTTTTCAACACTAACACAAGTGCGAAAAGTGGTTTTTCCACACTAATACAAGTGCAAAAGTGGTTTCCTGCAACAACACAAGTGCGAAAAGTGGTTTTTCAACACTAACACAAGTGCGAAAAGTGGTTTTTCAACACTATCGCAAGTGCAAAAAGTGTTTTGTCCACACTAATACAAGTGCAAAAGTGGTTTCCTGCACCAACACAAGTGCGAAAAGTGGTTTTTCAACACTTACACAAGTGCGAAAAGTGGTTTTTCAACAATAACACAAGTGCGAAAAGTGGTTTTTCCACACTAATACAAGTGCAAAAGTGGTTTCCTGCACCAACACAAGTGCGAAAAGTGGTTTTTCAACACTAACACAAGTGTGAAAAGTGGTTTTTCAACACTAACACAAGTGCGAAAAGTGTTTTTTCCACACTAATACAAGTGCAAAAGTGGTTTCCTGCACCAACACAAGTGCGGAATGTGGTTTTTCAACACTAACACAAGTGTGAAAAGTGGTTTTTCAACACTATCACAAGTGCAAAAAGTGTTTTTTCCACACTAATACAAGTGCAAAAGTGGTTTCCTGCACCAACACAAGTGCGAAAAGTGGTTTTTCAACACTAACACAAGTGCGAAAAGTGGTTTTTCAACACTAACACAAGTGCGAAAAGTGTTTTTTCAACACTAACACAAGTGCGAAAAGTGGTTTCCTGCACCAACACACATGCAAAAAGTGGTTTTTCAACACTAACACAAGTGCGAAAAGTGGTTTTTCAACACTAACACAAGTGTGAAAAGTGGTTTTTCAACACTAACACAAGTGCGAAAAGTGGTTTTTCCACACTAATACAAGTGCAAAAGTGGTTTCCTGCACCAACACAAGTGCGAAAAGTGGTTTTTCAACACTAAAACAAGTGCGAAAAGTGTTTTTTCCACACTAATACAATTGCAAAAGTGGTTTCCTGCACCAACACAAGTGCGAAAAGTGGTTTTTCAACACTAACACAAGTGCGAAAAGTGGTTTTTCAACACTAACACAAGTGCGAAAAGTGGTTTTTCAACACTAACACAAGTGCGAAAAGTGGTTTTTCCACACTAATACAAGTGCAAAAGTGGTTTCCTGCACCAACACAAGTGCGAAAAGTGGTTTTTCAACACTAACACAAGTGCGAAAAGTGGTTTTTTCAACACTATCACAAGTGCAAAAAGTGTTTTGTCCACACTAATACAAGTGCAAAAGTGGTTTCCTGCACCAACACAAGTGCGAAAAGTGGTTTTTCAACACGAACACAAGTGCGAAAAGTGGTTTTTCAACAATAACACAAGTGCGAAAAGTGGTTTTTCCACACTAATACAAGTGCAAAAGTGGTTTCCTGCACCAACACAAGTGCGAAAAGTGGTTTTTCAACACTAACACAAGTGCGAAAAGTGGTTTTTCAACACTAACACAAGTGTGAAAAGTGGTTTTTCCACACTAATACAAGTGCAGAAGTGGTTTCCTGCACCAACACAAGTGCGAAAAGTGGTTTTTCAACACTAACATAGTGCGAAAAGTGGTTTTTCAACACTAACACAAGTGCGAAAAGTGTTTTTTCCACACTAATACAAGTGCAAAAGTGGTTTCCTGCACCAACATAAGTGCGAAAAGTGGTTTTTCAACACTAACACAAGGTGTGAAAAGTGGTTTTCAACACTAACACAAGTGCGAAAAGTGGTTTTTCCACACTAATACAAGTGCAAAAGTGGTTTCCTGCACCACACAAGTGCGAAAAGTGGTTTTTCAACATTAACACAAGTGCGAAAAGTGGTTTTTCCACACTAACACAAGTGCGGAAAAGTGTTTTTGCCACACTAATACAAGTGCAAAAGTGGTTTCCTGCACCAACACAAGTGCGAAAAGTGGTTTTTCAACACTAACACAAGTGCGAAAAGTGGTTTTTCAACACTAACACAAGTGCGAAAAGTGTTTTTTTCCACACTAATACAAGTGCAAAAGTGGTTCCTGCACCAACACAAGTGCGAAATGTGGTTTTTCAACACTAACACAAGTGCGAAAAGTGTTTTTTCCACACTAATACAAGTGCAAAAGTGGTTTCCTGCACCAACACAAGTGCGAAAAGTGGTTTTTCAACACTTACACAAGTGCGAAAAGTGGTTTTTCAACAATAACACAAGTGCGAAAAGTGGTTTTTCCACACTAATACAAGTGCAAAAGTGGTTTCCTGCACCAACACAAGTGCGAAAAGTGGTTTTTCAACACTAACACAAGTGTGAAAAGTGGTTTTTCAACACTAACACAAGTGCGAAAAGTGTTTTTTCCACACTAATACAAGTGCAAAAGTGGTTTCCTGCACCAACACAAGTGCGGAATGTGGTTTTTCAACACTAACACAAGTGTGAAAAGTGGTTTTTCAACACTATCACAAGTGCAAAAAGTGTTTTTCCACACTAATACAAGTGCAAAAGTGGTTTCCTGCACCAACACAAGTGCGAAAAGTGGTTTTTCAACACTAACACAAGTGCGAAAAGTGGTTTTTCAACACTAACACAAGTGCGAAAAGTGTTTTTTCAACACTAACACAAGTGCGAAAAGTGGTTTCCTGCACCAACACACATGCAAAAAGTGGTTTTTCAACACTAACACAAGTGCGAAAAGTGGTTTTTCAACACTAACACAAGTGTGAAAAGTGGTTTTTCAACACTAACACAAGTGCGAAAAGTGGTTTTTCCACACTAATACAAGTGCAAAAGTGGTTTCCTGCACCAACACAAGTGCGAAAAGTGGTTTTTCAACACTAAAACAAGTGCGAAAAGTGTTTTTTCCACACTAATACAATTGCAAAAGTGGTTTCCTGCACCAACACAAGTGCGAAAAGTGGTTTTTCAACACTAACACAAGTGCGAAAAGTGGTTTTTCAACACTAACACAAGTGCGAAAAGTGGTTTTTCAACACTAACACAAGTGCGAAAAGTGGTTTTTTCCACACTAATACAAGTGCAAAAGTGGTTTCCTGCACCAACACAAGTGCGAAAAAGTGGTTTTCAACACTAACACAAGTGCGAAAAGTGGTTTTTCAACACTATCACAAGTGCAAAAAGTGTTTTGTCCACACTAATACAAGTGCAAAAGTGGTTTCCTGCACCAACACAAGTGCGAAAAGTGGTTTTTCAACACGAACACAAGTGCGAAAAGTGGTTTTTCAACAATAACACAAGTGCGAAAAGTGGTTTTTCCACACTAATACAAGTGCAAAAGTGGTTTCCTGCACCAACACAAGTGCGAAAAGTTGTTTTTCAACACTAACACAAGTGCGAAAAGTGGTTTTTCAACACTAACACTAGTGTGAAAAGTGGTTTTTCCACACTAATACAAGTGCAGAAGTGGTTTCCTGCACCACACAAGTGCGAAAAGTGGTTTTTTCAACACTAACATAGTGCGAAAAGTGGTTTTTCAACACTAACACAAGTGGAAAAGTGTTTTTTCCACACTATACAAGTGCAAAAGTGGTTTCCTGCACCAACATAAGTGCGAAAAGTGGTTTTTCAACACTAACACAAGTGTGAAAAGTGGTTTTTCAACACTAACACAAGTGCGAAAAGTGGTTTTTCCACACTAATACAAGTGCAAAAGTGGTTTCCTGCACCAACACAAGTGCGAAAAGTGGTTTTTCAACATTAACACAAGTGCGAAAAGTGGTTTTTCAACACTAACACAAGTGCGAAAAGTGTTTTTGCCACACTAATACAAGTGCAAAAGTGGTTTCCTGCACCAACACAAGTGCGAAAAGTGGTTTTTCAACACTAACACAAGTGCGAAAAGTGGTTTTTCAACACTAACACAAGTGCGAAAAGTGTTTTTTCCACACTAATACAAGTGCAAAAGTGGTTTCCTGCACCAACACAAGTGCGAAATGTGGTTTTTCAACACTAACACAAGTGCGAAAAGTGTTTTTTCCACACTAATACAAGTGCAAAAAGTGGTTTCCTGCACCAACACAAGTGCGAAATGTGGTTTTTAAACACTAACACAAGTGCGAAAAGTGGTTTTTCAACACTATCACAAGTGCAAAAAGTGTTTTTTACACACTAATACAAGTGCAAAAGTGGTTTCCTGCACCAACACAAAGTGCGAAAAGTGGTTTTTCAACACTAACACAAGTGCGAAAAGTGGTTTTTCAACACTAACACAAGTGCGAAAAGTGGTTTTTTCAACACTAACACAAGTGCGAAAAGTGGTTTCCTGCACCAACACACATGCGAAAAGTGGTTTTTCAACACTAACACAAGTGCGAAAAGTGGTTTTAAACACAAACACAAGTGTGAAAAGTGGTTTTTCCACACTAATACAAGTGCGAAAAGTGTTTTTTCCACACTAATACAAGTGCAAAAGTGGTTTTCCTGCACCAACACAAGTGCGAAAAGTGGTTTTTCAACACTAACACAAGTGCGAAAAGTGGTTTTTCAACACTAACACAAGTGCGAAAAGTGGTTTTTCAACACTAACACAAGTGCGAAAAGTGGTTTTTCCACACTAATACAAGTGCAAAAGTGGTTTCCTGCACCAACACAAGTGCGAAAAGTGGTTTTTCAACACTAACACAAGTGCGAAAAGTGGTTTTTCAACACTATCACAAGTGCAAAAAGTGTTTTGTCCACACTAATACAAGTGCAAAAGTGGTTTCCTGCACCAACACAAGTGCGAAAAGTGGTTTTTCAACACTAACACAAGTGCGAAAAGTGGTTTTTCAACACTAACACAAGTGTGAAAAGTGGTTTTTCCACACTAATACAAGTGCAAAAGTGGTTTCCTGTACCAACACAAGTGCGAAAAGTGTTTTTTCAACACTAACACAAGTGCGAAAAGTGGTTTTTCAACACTAACACAAGTGTGAAAAGTGGTTTTTCCACACTAATACAAGTGCAAAAGTGGTTTCCTGCACCAACACAAGTGCGAAAAGTGTTTTTTCAACACTAACACAAGTGCGAAAAGTGGTTTTTCAACACTATCACAAGTGCAAAAAGTGTTTTTTCCACACTAATACAAGTGCAGAAGTGGTTTCCTGCACCAACACAAGTGCGAAAAGTGGTTTTTCAACACTAACACAAGTGCGAAAAGTGGTTTTTCAACACTAACACAAGTGCGAAAAGTGTTTTTTCCACACTAATACAAGTGCAAAAGTGGTTTCCTGCACCAACATAAGTGCGAAAAGTGGTTTTTCAACACTAACACAAGTGTGAAAAGTGGTTTTTCAACACTAACACAAGTGCGAAAAGTGGTTTTTCCACACTAATACAAGTGCAAAAGTGGTTTCCTGCACCAACACAAGTGCGAAAAGTGGTTTTTCAACATTAACACAAGTGCGAAAAGTGGTTTTTCAACACTAACACAAGTGCGAAAAGTGTTTTTGCCACACTAATACAAGTGCAAAAGTGGTTTCCTGCACCAACACAAGTGCGAAAAGTGGTTTTTCAACACTAACACAAGTGCGAAAAGTGGTTTTTCAACACTAACACAAGTGCGAAAAGTGTTTTTTCCACACTAATACAAGTGCAAAAGTGGTTTCCTGCACCAACACAAGTGCGAAATGTGGTTTTTCAACACTAACACAAGTGCGAAAAGTGGTTTTTCAACACTATCACAAGTGCAAAAAGTGTTTTTTCCACACTAATACAAGTGCAAAAGTGGTTTCCTGCACCAACACAAGTGCGAAAAGTGGTTTTTCAACACTAACACAAGTGCGAAAAGTGGTTTTTCAACACTAACACAAGTGCGAAAATGGTTTTTCAACACTAACACAAGTGCGAAAAGTGGTTTCCTGCACCAACACACATGCGAAAAGTGGTTTTTCAACACTAACACAAGTGCGAAAAGTGGTTTTAAACACAAACACAAGTGTGAAAAGTGGTTTTTCCACACTAATACAAGTGCGAAAAGTGTTTTTTCCACACTAATACAAGTGCAAAAGTGGTTTTCCTGCACCAACACAAGTGCGAAAAGTGGTTTTTCAACACTAACACAAGTGCGAAAAGTGGTTTTTCAACACTAACACAAGTGCGAAAAGTGGTTTTTCAACACTAACACAAGTGCGAAAAGTGGTTTTTCCACACTAATACAAGTGCAAAAGTGGTTTCCTGCACCAACACAAGTGCGAAAAGTGGTTTTTCAACACTAACACAAGTGCGAAAAGTGGTTTTTCAACACTATCACAAGTGCAAAAAGTGTTTTGTCCACACTAATACAAGTGCAAAAGTGGTTTCCTGCACCAACACAAGTGCGAAAAGTGGTTTTTCAACACTAACACAAGTGCGAAAAGTGGTTTTTCAACACTAACACAAGTGTGAAAAGTGGTTTTTCCACACTAATACAAGTGCAAAAGTGGTTTCCTGTACCAACACAAGTGCGAAAAGTGTTTTTTCAACACTAACACAAGTGCGAAAAGTGGTTTTTCAACACTAACACAAGTGCGAAAAGTGTTTTTTCCACACTAATACAAGTGCAAAAGTGGTTTCCTGCACCAACATAAGTGCGAAAAGTGGTTTTTCAACACTAACACAAGTGCAAAAAGTGGTTTTTCAACACTAACACAAGTGTGAAAAGTGGTTTTTCCACACTAATACAAGTGCAAAAGTGGTTTCCTGTACCAACACAAGTGCGAAAAGTGTTTTTTCAACACTAACACAAGTGCGAAAAGTGGTTTTTCAACACTAACACAAGTGTGAAAAGTGGTTTTTCCACACTAATACAAGTGCAAAAGTGGTTTCCTGCACCAACACAAGTGCGAAAAGTGTTTTTTCAACACTAACACAAGTGCGAAAAGTGGTTTTTCAACACTATCACAAGTGCAAAAAGTGTTTTTTCCACACTAATACAAGTGCAGAAGTGGTTTCCTGCACCAACACAAGTGCGAAAAGTGGTTTTTCAACACTAACACAAGTGCGAAAAGTGGTTTTTCAACACTAACACAAGTGCGAAAAGTGTTTTTTCCACACTAATACAAGTGCAAAAGTGGTTTCCTGCACCAACATAAGTGCGAAAAGTGGTTTTTCAACACTAACACAAGTGTGAAAAGTGGTTTTTCAACACTAACACAAGTGCGAAAAGTGGTTTTTCCACACTAATACAAGTGCAAAAGTGGTTTCCTGCACCAACACAAGTGCGAAAAGTGGTTTTTCAACATTAACACAAGTGCGAAAAGTGGTTTTTCAACACTAACACAAGTGCGAAAAGTGTTTTTGCCACACTAATACAAGTGCAAAAGTGGTTTCCTGCACCAACACAAGTGCGAAAAGTGGTTTTTCAACACTAACACAAGTGCGAAAAGTGGTTTTTCAACACTAACACAAGTGCGAAAAGTGTTTTTTCCACACTAATACAAGTGCAAAAGTGGTTTCCTGCACCAACACAAGTGCGAAATGTGGTTTTTCAACACTAACACAAGTGCGAAAAGTGGTTTTTCAACACTATCACAAGTGCAAAAAGTGTTTTTTCCACACTAATACAAGTGCAAAAGTGGTTTCCTGCACCAACACAAGTGCGAAAAGTGGTTTTTCAACACTAACACAAGTGCGAAAAGTGGTTTTTCAACACTAACACAAGTGCGAAAAGTGGTTTTTCAACACTAACACAAGTGCGAAAAGTGGTTTCCTGCACCAACACACATGCGAAAAGTGGTTTTTCAACACTAACACAAGTGCGAAAAGTGGTTTTAAACACAAACACAAGTGTGAAAAGTGGTTTTTCCACACTAATACAAGTGCGAAAAGTGTTTTTTCCACACTAATACAAGTGCAAAAGTGGTTTTCCTGCACCAACACAAGTGCGAAAAGTGGTTTTTCAACACTAACACAAGTGCGAAAAGTGGTTTTTCAACACTAACACAAGTGCGAAAAGTGGTTTTTCAACACTAACACAAGTGCGAAAAGTGGTTTTTCCACACTAATACAAGTGCAAAAGTGGTTTACTGCACCAACACAAGTGCGAAAAGTGGTTTTTCAACACTAACACAAGTGCGAAAAGTGGTTTTTCAACACTATCACAAGTGCAAAAAGTGTTTTGTCCACACTAATACAAGTGCAAAAGTGGTTTCCTGCACCAACACAAGTGCGAAAAGTGGTTTTTCAACACTAACACAAGTGCGAAAAGTGGTTTTTCAACACTAACACAAGTGTGAAAAGTGGTTTTTCCACACTAATACAAGTGCAAAAGTGGTTTCCTGTACCAACACAAGTGCGAAAAGTGTTTTTTCAACACTAACACAAGTGCGAAAAGTGGTTTTTCAACACTAACACAAGTGCGAAAAGTGGTTTCCTGCACCAACACACATGCGAAAAGTGGTTTCCTGCACCAACACAAGTGCGAAAAGTGGTTTTTCAACACTAACACAAGTGTGAAAAGTGGTTTTTCAACACTAACACAAGTGCGAAAAGTGGGTTTTCCACACTAATACAAGTGCAAAAGTGGTTTCCTGCACCAACACAAGTGCGAAAAGTGTTTTTTCAACACTAACACAAGTGCGAAAAGTGGTTTTTCAACACTAACACAAGTGCGAAAAGTGGTTTTTCAACACTATCACAAGCGCAAAAGTGGTTTCCTGCACCAACACAAGTGCGAAAAGTGGTTTTTCAACACTAACACAAGTGCGAAAAGTGGTTTTTCAACACGAACACAAGTGCGAAAAGTGGTTTTTCAACAATAACACAAGTACGAAAAGTGGTTTTTCCACACTAATACAAGTGCAAAAGTGGTTTCCTGCACCAACACAAGTGCGAAAAGTGTTTTTTCAACACTAACACAAGTGCGAAAAGTGGTTTTTCAACACTATCACAAGTTCGAAAAGTGTTTTGTCCACACTAATACAAGTGCAAAAGTGGTTTCCTGCACCAACACAAGTGTGAAAAGTGTTTTTTCAACACGAACACAAGTGCGAAAAGTGGTTTTTCAACACTATCACAAGTGCAAAAAGTGTTTTTTCCACACTAATACAAGTGCAAAAGTGGTTTCCTGCACCAACACAAGTGCGAAAAGTGGTTTTTCAACACTAACACAAGTGCGAAAAGTGGTTTTTCAACACTAACACAAGTGCGAAAAGTGGTTTTTCAACACTAACACAAGTGCGAAAAGTGGTTTCCTGCACCAACACACGTGCGAAAAGTGGTTTTTCAACACTAACACAAGTGCGAAAAGTGGTTTTTCAACACTATCACAAGTGCAAAAAGTGTTTTTTCCACACTAATACAAGGGCAGAAGTGGTTTCCTGCACCAACACAAGTGCGAAAAGTGGTTTTTCAACACTAACACAAGTGCGAAAAGTGGTTTTTCAACACTATCACAAGTGCAAAAAGTGTTTTTTCCACACTAATACAAGTGCAGAAGTGGTTTCCTGCACCAACACAAGTGCGAAAAGTGGTTTTTCAACACTAACACAAGTGCGAAAAGTGGTTTTTCAACACTAACACAAGTGCGAAAAGTGGTTTCCTGCACCAACACACATGCGAAAAGTGGTTTTTCAACACTAACACAAGTGCGAAAAGTGGTTTTTCAACACTAACACAAGTGTGAAAAGTGGTTTTTCAACACTAACACAAGTGCGAAAAGTGGTTTTTCCACACTAATACAAGTGCAAAAGTGGTTTCCTGCACCAACACAAGTGCGAAAAGTGGTTTTTCAACACTAACACAAGTGCCAAAAGTGGTTTTTCAACACTAACACAAGTGCGAAAAGTGTTTTTTCCACACTAATACAAGTGCAAAAGTGGTTTCCTGCACCAACACAAGTGCGAAAAGTGGTTTTTCAACACTAACACAAGTGCGAAAAGTGGTTTTTTTAACACTAACACAAGTGTGAAAAATGGTTTTTCCACACTAATACAAGTGCAAAAGTGGTTTCCTGCACCAACACAAGTGCGAAAAGTGTTTTTTCAACACTAACACAAGTGCGAAAAGTGGTTTTTCAACACTATCACAAGTGCAAAAAGTGTTTTTTCCACACTAATACAAGTGCAGAAGTGGTTTCCTGCACCAACACAAGTGCGAAAAGTGGTTTTTCAACACTAACACAAGTGCGAAAAGTGGTTTTTCAACACTAACACAAGTGCGAAAAGTGTTTTTTCCACACTAATACAAGTGCAAAAGTGGTTTCCTGCACCAACATAAGTGCGAAAAGTGGTTTTTCAACACTAACACAAGTGCGAAAAGTGGTTTTTCAACACTATCACAAGTGCAAAAAGTGTTTTTTCCACACTAATACAAGTGCAAAAGTGGTTTCCTGCACCAACACAAGTGCGAAAACTGGGTTTCAACACTAACACAAGTGCGAAAAGTGGTTTTTCAACACTAACACAAGTGCGAAAGTGTTTTTTCCACACTAATACAAGTGCAAAAGTGGTTTCCTGCACCAACACAAGTGCGAAAAGTGGTTTTTCAACACTAACACAAGTGCGAAAAGTGGTTTTTCAACACTAACACAAGTGCGAAAAGTGGTTTTTCAACACTAACACAAGTGCGAAAAGTGGTTTTCCACACTAATACAAGTGCAAAAGTGGTTTCCTGCACCAACACAAGTGCGAAAAGTGGTTTTTCAACACTAACACAAGTGCGAAAAGTGGTTTTTCAACACTAACACAAGTGCGAAAAGTGTTTTTTCCACACTAATACTAGTGCAAAAGTGGTTTCCTGCACCAACACAAGTGCGAAAAGTGGTTTTTCAACACTAACACAAGTGCGAAAAGTGGTTTTTCAACACTAACACAATTGCGAAAAGTGGTTTTTCAACACTAACACAAGTGCGAAAAGTGGTTTTTCCACACTAATACAAGTGCAAAAGTGGTTTCCTGCAACAACACAAGTGCGAAAAGTGGTTTTTCAACACTAACACAAGTGCGAAAAGTGGTTTTTCAACACTATCACAAGTGCAAAAAGTGTTTTGTCCACACTAATACAAGTGCAAAAGTGGTTTCCTGCACCAACACAAGTGCGAAAAGTGGTTTTTCAACACGAACACAAGTGCGAAAAGTGGTTTTTAAACAATAACACAAGTGCGAAAAGTGGTTTTTCCACACTAATACAAGTGCAAAAGTGGTTTCCTGCACCAACACAAGTGCGAAAAGTGGTTTTTCAACACTAACACAAGTGCGAAAAGTGGTTTTTCAACACTAACACAAGTGTGAAAAGTGGTTTTTCCACACTAATACAAGTGCAAAAGTGGTTTCCTGCACCAACACAAGTGTGAAAAGTGTTTTTTCAACACTAACACAAGTGCGAAAAGTGGTTTTTCAATACTATCACAAGTGCAAAAAGTGTTTTTTCCACACTAATACAAGTGCAGAAGTGGTTTCCTGCACCAACACAAGTGCGAAAAGTGGTTTTTCAACACTAACACAAGTGCGAAAAGTGGTTTTTCAACACTAACACAAGTGCGAAAAGTGTTTTTTCCACACTAATACAAGTGCAAAAGTGGTTTCCTGCACCAACATAAGTGCGAAAAGTGGTTTTTCAACACTAACACAAGTGTGAAAAGTGGTTTTTCAACACTAACACAAGTGCGAAAAGTGGTTTTTCCACACTAATACAAGTGCAAAAGTGGTTTCCTGCACCAACACAAGTGCGAAAAGTGGTTTTTCAACATTAACACAAGTGTGAAAAGTGGTTTTTCAACACTAACACAAGTGCGAAAAGTGTTTTTTCCACACTAATAGAAGTGCAAAAGTGGTTTCCTGCACCAACACAAGTGCGAAAAGTGGTTTTTCAACACTAACACAAGTGCGAAAAGTGGTTTTTCAACACTAACACAAGTGCGAAAAGTGTTTTTTCCACACTAATACAAGTGCAAAAGTGGTTTCCTGCACCAACACAAGTGCGAAATGTGGTTTTTCAACACTAACACAAGTGCGAAAAGTGGTTTTTCAACACTATCACAAGTGCAAAAAGTGTTTTTTCCACACTAATACAAGTGCAAAAGTGGTTTCCTGCACCAACACAAGTGCGAAAAGTGGTTTTTCAACACTAACACAAGTGCGAAAAGTGGTTTTTCAACACTAACACAAGTGCGAAAAGTGGTTTTTCAACACTAACACAAGTGCGAAAAGTGGTTTCCTGCACCAACACACATGCGAAAAGTGGTTTTTCAACACTAACACAAGTGCGAAAAGTGGTTTTTCAACACTAACACAAGTGTGAAAAGTGGTTTTTCCACACTAATAGAAGTGCGAAAAGTGTTTTTTCCACACTAATACAAGTGCAAAAGTGGTTTCCTGCACCAACATAAGTGCGAAAAGTGGTTTTTCAACACTAACACAAGTGCGAAAAGTGGTTTTTCAACACTAACACAAGTGCGAAAAGTGGTTTTTCAACACTAACACAAGTGCGAAAAGTGGTTTTTCCACACTAATACAAGTGCAAAAGTGGTTTCCTGCACCAACACAAGTGCGAAAAGTGGTTTTTCAACACTAACACAAGTGCGAAAAGTGGTTTTTCAACACTATCACAAGTGCAAAAAGTGTTTTGTCCACACTAATACAAGTGCAAAAGTGGTTTCCTGCACCAAGACAAGTGCGAAAAGTGGTTTTTCAACACTAACACAAGTGCGAAAAGTGGTTTTTCAACACTAACACAAGTGTGAAAAGTGGTTTTTCCACACTAATACAAGTGCAAAAGTGGTTTCCTGCACCAACACAAGTGCGAAAAGTGTTTTTTCAACACTAACACAAGTGCGAAAAGTGGTTTTTCAACACTATCACCAGTGCAAAAAGTGTTTTTTCCACACTAATACAAGTGCAGAAGTGGTTTCCTGCACCAACACAAGTGCGAAAAGTGGTTTTTCAACACTAACACAAGTGCGAAAAGTGGTTTTTCAACACTAACACAAGTGCGAAAAGTGTTTTTTCCACACTAATACAAGTGCAAAAGTGGTTTCCTGCACCAACACAAGTGCGAAAAGTGGTTTTTCAACACTAACACAAGTGCGAAAAGTGGTTTTTCAACACTAACACAAGTGCGAAAAGTGGTTTTTCAACACTAACACAAGTGCGAAAAGTGGTTTCCTGCACCAACACACATGCGAAAAGTGGTTTTTCAACACTAACACAAGTGCGAAAAGTGGTTTTTCAACACTAACACAAGTGCAAAAAGTGGTTTTTCCACACTAATACAAGTGCAAAAGTGGTTTCCTGCAACAACACAAGTGCGAAAAGTGGTTTTTCAACACTAACACAAGTGCGAAAAGTGGTTTTTCAACACTATCACAAGTGCAAAAAGTGTTTTGTCCACACTAATACAAGTGCAAAAGTGGTTTCCTGCACCAACACAAGTGCGAAAAGTGGTTTTTCAACACGAACACAAGTGCGAAAAGTGGTTTTAAAACAATAACACAAGTGCGAAAAGTGGTTTTTCCACACTAATACAAGTGCAAAAGTGGTTTCCTGCACCAACACAAGTGCGAAAAGTGGTTTTTCAACACTAACACAAGTGCGAAAAGTGGTTTTTCAACACTAACACAAGTGTGAAAAGTGGTTTTTCCACACTAATACAAGTGCAAAAGTGGTTTCCTGCACCAACACAAGTGCGAAAAGTGTTTTTTCAACACTAACACAAGTGCGAAAAGTGGTTTTTCAATACTATCACAAGTGCAAAAAGTGTTTTTTCCACACTAATACAAGTGCAGAAGTGGTTTCCTGCACCAACACAAGTGCGAAAAGTGGTTTCCTGCACCAACACAAGTGCGAAAAGTGGTTTTTCAACACTAACACAAGTGCGAAAAGTGGTTTTTCAACACTAACACAAGTGCGAAAAGTGGTTTTTCAACACTAACACAAGTGCGAAAAGTGGTTTCCTGCACCAACACACGTGCGAAAAGTGGTTTTTCAACACTAACACAAGTGCGAAAAGTGGTTTTTCAACACTATCACAAGTGCAAAAAGTGTTTTTTCCACACTAATACAAGGGCAGAAGTGGTTTCCTGCACCAACACAAGTGCGAAAAGTGGTTTTTCCACACTAATACAAGTGCAAAAGTGGTTTCCTGCAACAACACAAGTGCGAAATGTGGTTTTTCAACACTAACACAAGTGCGAAAAGTGGTTTTTCAACACTATCACAAGTGCAAAAAGTGTTTTTTCCACACTAATACAAGTGCAAAAGTGGTTTCCTGCACCAACACAAGTGCGAAAAGTGGTTTTTCAACACTAACACAAGTGCGAAAAGTGGTTTTTCAACACTAACACAAGTACGAAAAGTGGTTTTTCAACACTAACACAAGTGCGAAAAGTAGTTTCCTGCACCAACACACATGCGAAAAGTGGTTTTTCAACACTAACACAAGTGCGAAAAGTGGTTTTTCAACACTAACACAAGTGTGAAAAGTGGTTTTTCAACACTAACACAAGTGCGAAAAGTGGTTTTTCCACACTAATACAAGTGCAAAAGTGGTTTCCTGCACCAACACAAGTGCGAAAAGTGGTTTTTCAACACTAACACAAGTGCGAAAAGTGGTTTTTCAACACTAACACAAGTGCGAAAAGTGGTTTTTCAACACTAACACAAGTGCGAAAAGTGGTTTCCTGCACCAACACACATGCGAAAAGTGGTTTCCTGCACCAACACAAGTGCGAAAAGTGGTTTTTCAACACTAACACAAGTGTGAAAAGTGGTTTTTCAACACTAACACAAGTGCGAAAAGTGGGTTTTCCACACTAATACAAGTGCAAAAGTGGTTTCCTGCACCAACACAAGTGCGAAAAGTCGTTTTTCAACACTAACACAAGTGCGAAAAGTGGTTTTTCAACACTAACACAAGTGCGAAAAGTGGTTTTTCAACACTATCACAAGCGCAAAAGTGGTTTCCTGCACCAACACAAGTGCGAAAAGTGGTTTTTCAACACTAACACAAGTGCGAAAAGTGGTTTTTCAACACGAACACAAGTGCGAAAAGTGGTTTTTCAACAATAACACAAGTGCGAAAAGTGGTTTTTCCACACTAATACAAGTGCAAAAGTGGTTTCCTGCACCAACACAAGTGCGAAAAGTGGTTTTTCAACACTAACACAAGTGCGAAAAGTGGTTTTTCAACACTATCACAAGTTCGAAAAGTGTTTTGTCCACACTAATACAAGTGCAAAAGTGGTTTCCTGCACCAACACAAGTGTGAAAAGTGTTTTTTCAACACGAACACAAGTGCGAAAAGTGGTTTTTCAACATTATCACAAGTGCAAAAAGTGTTTTTTCCACACTAATACAAGTGCAAAAGTGGTTTCCTGCACCAACACAAGTGCGAAAAGTGGTTTTTCAACACTAACACAAGTGCGAAAAGTGGTTTTTCAACACTAACACAAGTGCGAAAAGTGGTTTTTCAACACTAACACAAGTGCGAAAAGTGGTTTCCTGCACCAACACACGTGCGAAAAGTGGTTTTTCAACACTAACACAAGTGCGAAAAGTGGTTTTTCAACACTATCACAAGTGCAAAAAGTGTTTTTTCCACACTAATACAAGGGCAGAAGTGGTTTCCTGCACCAACACAAGTGCGAAAAGTGGTTTTTCAACACTAACACAAGTGCGAAAAGTGGTTTTTCAACACTATCACAAGTGCAAAAAGTGTTTTTTCCACACTAATACAAGTGCAGAAGTGGTTTCCTGCACCAACACAAGTGCGAAAAGTGGTTTTTCAACACTAACACAAGTGCGGAAAGTGGTTTTTCAACACTAACACAAGTGCGAAAAGTGGTTTCCTGCACCAACACACGTGCGAAAAGTGGTTTTTCAACACTAACACAAGTGCGAAAAGTGGTTTTTCAACACTAACACAAGTGTGAAAAGTGGTTTTTCAACACTAACACAAGTGCGAAAAGTGGTTTTTCCACACTAATACAAGTGCAAAAGTGGTTTCCTGCACCAACACAAGTGCGAAAAGTGGTTTTCAACACTAACACAAGTGCGAAAAGTGGTTTTTCAACACTAACACAAGTGCGAAGTGTTTTTTCCACACTAATACAAGTGCAAAAGTGGTTTCCTGCACCAACACAAGTGCGAAAAGTGGTTTTTCAACACTAACACAAGTGCGAAAAGTGGTTTTTCAACACTAACACAAGTGCGAAAAGTGTTTTTTCCACACTAATACAAGTGCAAAAGTGGTTTCCTGCACCAACACAAGTGCGAAATGTGGTTTTTCAACACTAACACAAGTGCGAAAAGTGGTTTTTCAACACTAACACAAGTGCGAAAAGTGGTTTTTCAACACTAATACAAGTGCAAAAGTGGTTTCCTGCACCAACACAAGTGCGAAATGTGGTTTTTCAACACTAACACACGTGCGAAAAGTGGTTTTTCAACACTAACACAAGTGCGAAAAGTGGTTTTTCAACACTAACACAAGTGCGAAAAGTGGTTTTTCCACACTAATACAAGTGCAAAAGTGGTTTCCTGCACCAACACAAGTGCGAAAAGTGGTTTTCAACACTAACACAAGTGCGAAAAGTGGTTTTTCAACACTAACACAAGTACGAAGTGTTTTTTCCACACTAATACAAGTGCAAAAGTGGTTTCCTGCACCAACACAAGTGCGAAAAGTGGTTTTTCAACACTAACACAAGTGCGAAAAGTGGTTTTTCAACACTAACACAAGTGCGAAAAGTGTTTTTTCCACACTAATACAAGTGCAAAAGTGGTTTCCTGCACCAACACAAGTGCGAAATGTGATTTTTCAACACTAACACAAGTGCGAAAAGTGGTTTTTCAACACTATCACAAGTGCAAAAAGTGTTTTTTCCACACTAATACAAGTGCAAAAGTGGTTTCCTGCACCAACACAAGTGCGAAAAGTGGTTTTTCAACACTAACACAAGTGCAAAAAGTGGTTTTTCAACACTAACACAAGTGCGAAAAGTGGTTTTTCAACACTAACACAAGCGCGGAAAGTGGTTTCCTGCACCAACACACATGCGAAAAGTGGTTTTTCAACACTAACACAAGTGCGAAAAGTGGTTTTTCAACACTAACACAAGTGTGAAAAGTGGTTTTTCAACACTAACACAAGTGCGAAAAGTGGTTTTTCCACACTAATACAAGTGCAAAAGTGGTTTCCTGCACCAACACAAGTGCGAAAAGTGGTTTTTCAACACTAACACAAGTGCCAAAAGTGGTTTTTCAACACTAACACAAGTGCGAAAAGTGTTTTTTCCACACTAATACAAGTGCAAAAGTGGTTTCCTGCACCAACACAAGTGCGAAAAGTGGTTTTTCAACACTAACACAAGTGCGAAAAGTGGTTTTTCAACACTAACACAAGTGTGAAAAATGGTTTTTCCACACTAATACAAGTGCAAAAGTGGTTTCCTGCACCAACACAAGTGCGAAAAGTGTTTTTTCAACACTAACACAAGTGCGAAAAGTGGTTTTTCAACACTATCACAAGTGCAAAAAGTGTTTTTTCCACACTAATACAAGTGCAGAAGTGGTTTCCTGCACCAACACAAGTGCGAAAAGTGGTTTTTCAACACTAACACAAGTGCGAAAAGTGGTTTTTCAACACTAACACAAGTGCGAAAAGTGTTTTTTCCACACTAATACAAGTGCAAAAGTGGTTTCCTGCACCAACATAAGTGCGAAAAGTGGTTTTTCAACACTAACACAAGTGCGAAAAGTGGTTTTTCAACACTATCACAAGTGCAAAAAGTGTTTTTTCCACACTAATACAAGTGCAAAAGTGGTTTCCTGCACCAACACAAGTGCGAAAACTGGGTTTCAACACTAACACAAGTGCGAAAAGTGGTTTTTCAAAACTAACACAAGTGCGAAAGTGTTTTTTCCACACTAATACAAGTGCAAAAGTGGTTTCCTGCACCAACACAAGTGCGAAAAGTGGTTTTTCAACACTAACACAAGTGCGAAAAGTGGTTTTTCAACACTAACACAAGTGCGAAAAGTGGTTTTTCAACACTAACACAAGTGCGAAAAGTGGTTTTCCACACTAATACAAGTGCAAAAGTGGTTTCCTGCACCAACACAAGTGCGAAAAGTGGTTTTTCAACACTAACACAAGTGCGAAAAGTGGTTTTTCAACACTAACACAAGTGCGAAAAGTGTTTTTTCCACACTAATACTAGTGCAAAAGTGGTTTCCTGCACCAACACAAGTGCGAAAAGTGGTTTTTCAACACTAACACAAGTGCGAAAAGTGGTTTTTCAACACTAACACAATTGCGAAAAGTGGTTTTTCAACACTAACACAAGTGCGAAAAGTGGTTTTTCCACACTAATACAAGTGCAAAAGTGGTTTCCTGCAACAACACAAGTGCGAAAAGTGGTTTTTCAACACTAACACAAGTGCGAAAAGTGGTTTTTCAACACTATCACAAGTGCAAAAAGTGTTTTGTCCACACTAATACAAGTGCAAAAGTGGTTTCCTGCACCAACACAGGTGCGAAAAGTGGTTTTTCAACACGAACACAAGTGCGAAAAGTGGTTTTTAAACAATAACACAAGTGCGAAAAGTGGTTTTTCCACACTAATACAAGTGCAAAAGTGGTTTCCTGCACCAACACAAGTGCGAAAAGTGGTTTTTCAACACTAACACAAGTGCGAAAAGTGGTTTTTCAACACTAACACAAGTGTGAAAAGTGGTTTTTCCACACTAATACAAGTGCAAAAGTGGTTTCCTGCACCAACACAAGTGCGAAAAGTGTTTTTTCAACACTAACACAAGTGCGAAAAGTGGTTTTTCAAGACTATCACAAGTGCAAAAAGTGTTTTTTCCACACTAATACAAGTGCAGAAGTGGTTTCCTGCACCAACACAAGTGCGAAAAGTGGTTTTTCAACACTAACACAAGTGCGAAAAGTGGTTTTTCAACACTAACACAAGTGCGAAAAGTGTTTTTTCCACACTAATACAAGTGCAAAAGTGGTTTCCTGCACCAACATAAGTGCGAAAAGTGGTTTTTCAACACTAACACAAGTGTGAAAAGTGGTTTTTCAACACTAACACAAGTGCGAAAAGTGGTTTTTCCACACTAATACAAGTGCAAAAGTGGTTTCCTGCACCAACACAAGTGCGAAAAGTGGTTTTTCAACATTAACACAAGTGCGAAAAGTGGTTTTTCAACACTAACACAAGTGCGAAAAGTGTTTTTTCCACACTAATAGAAGTGCAAAAGTGGTTTCCTGCACCAACACAAGTGCGAAAAGTGGTTTTTCAACACTAACACAAGTGCGAAAAGTGGTTTTTCAACACTAACACAAGTGCGAAAAGTGTTTTTTCCACACTAATACAAGTGCAAAAGTGGTTTCCTGCACCAACACAAGTGCGAAATGTGGTTTTTCAACACTAACACAAGTGCGAAAAGTGGTTTTTCAACACTATCACAAGTGCAAAAAGTGTTTTTTCCACACTAATACAAGTGCAAAAGTGGTTTCCTGCACCAACACAAGTGCGAAAAGTGGTTTTTCAACACTAACACAAGTGCGAAAAGTGGTTTTTCAACACTAACACAAGTGCGAAAAGTGGTTTTTCAACACTAACACAAGTGCGAAAAGTGGTTTCCTGCACCAACACACATGCGAAAAGTGGTTTTTCAACACTAACACAAGTGCGAAAAGTGGTTTTTCAACACTAACACAAGTGTGAAAAGTGGTTTTTCCACACTAATAGAAGTGCGAAAAGTGTTTTTCCACACTAATACAAGTGCAAAAGTGGTTTCCTGCACCAACATAAGTGCGAAAAGTGGTTTTTCAACACTAACACAAGTGCGAAAAGTGGTTTTTCAACACTAACACAAGTGCGAAAAGTGGTTTTTCAACACTAACACAAGTGCGAAAAGTGGTTTCCTGCACCAACACACATGCGAAAAGTGGTTTTTCAACACTAACACAAGTGCGAAAAGTGGTTTTTCAACACTAACACAAGTGCGAAAAGTGGTTTTTCCACACTAATACAAGTGCAAAAGTGGTTTCCTGCAACAACACAAGTGCGAAAAGTGGTTTTTCAACACTAACACAAGTGCGAAAAGTGGTTTTTCAACACTATCACAAGTGCAAAAAGTGTTTTGTCCACACTAATACAAGTGCAAAAGTGGTTTCCTGCACCAACACAAGTGCGAAAAGTGGTTTTTCAACATGAACACAAGTGCGAAAAGTGGTTTTTAAACAATAACACAAGTGCGAAAAGTGGTTTTTCCACACTAATACAAGTGCAAAAGTGGTTTCCTGCACCAACACAAGTGCGAAAAGTGGTTTTTCAACACTAACACAAGTGCGAAAAGTGGTTTTTCAACACTAACACAAGTGCAAAAGTGGTTTCCTGCACCAACACAAGTGCGAAAAGTGGTTTTTCAACACTAACACAAGTGCGAAAAGTGGTTTTTCAACACTAACACAAGTGCGAAAAGTGGTTTTTCCACACTAATACAAGTGCAAAAGTGGTTTCCTGCAACAACACAAGTGCGAAAAGTGGTTTTTCAACACTAACACAAGTGCGAAAAGTGGTTTTTCAACACTATCACAAGTGCAAAAAGTGTTTTGTCCACACTAATACAAGTGCAAAAGTGGTTTCCTGCACCAACACAAGTGCGAAAAGTGGTTTTTCAACACGAACACAAGTGCGAAAAGTGGTTTTTAAACAATAACACAAGTGCGAAAAGTGGTTTTTCCACACTAATACAAGTGCAAAAGTGGTTTCCTGCACCAACACAAGTGCGAAAAGTGGTTTTTCAACACTAACACAAGTGCGAAAAGTGGTTTTTCAACACTAACACAAGTGTGAAAAGTGGTTTTTCCACACTAATACAAGTGCAAAAGTGGTTTCCTGCACCAACACAAGTGCGAAAAGTGTTTTTTCAACACTAACACAAGTGCGAAAAGTGGTTTTTCAATACTATCACAAGTGCAAAAAGTGTTTTTTCCACACTAATACAAGTGCAGAAGTGGTTTCCTGCACCAACACAAGTGCGAAAAGTGGTTTCCTGCACCAACACAAGTGCGAAAAGTGGTTTTTCAACACTAACACAAGTGCGAAAAGTGGTTTTTCAACACTAACACAAGTGCGAAAAGTGGTTTTTCAACACTAACACAAGTGCGAAAAGTGGTTTCCTGCACCAACACACGTGCGAAAAGTGGTTTTTCAACACTAACACAAGTGCGAAAAGTGGTTTTTCAACACTATCACAAGTGCAAAAAGTGTTTTTTCCACACTAATACAAGGGCAGAAGTGGTTTCCTGCACCAACACAAGTGCGAAAAGTGGTTTTTCCACACTAATACAAGTGCAAAAGTGGTTTCCTGCAACAACACAAGTGCGAAATGTGGTTTTTCAACACTAACACAAGTGCGAAAAGTGGTTTTTCAACACTATCACAAGTGCAAAAAGTGTTTTTTCCACACTAATACAAGTGCAAAAGTGGTTTCCTGCACCAACACAAGTGCGGAAAGTGGTTTTTCAACACTAACACAAGTGCGAAAAGTGGTTTTTCAACACTAACACAAGTACGAAAAGTGGTTTTTCAACACTAACACAAGTGCGAAAAGTAGTTTCCTGCACCAACACACATGCGAAAAGTGGTTTTTCAACACTAACACAAGTGCGAAAAGTGGTTTTTCAACACTAACACAAGTGTGAAAAGTGGTTTTTCAACACTAACACAAGTGCGAAAAGTGGTTTTTCCACACTAATACAAGTGCAAAAGTGGTTTCCTGCACCAACACAAGTGCGAAAAGTGGTTTTTCAACACTAACACAAGTGCAAAAAGTGGTTTTTCAACACTAACACAAGTGCGAAAAGTGGTTTTTCAACACTAACACAAGTGCGAAAAGTGGTTTCCTGCACCAACACACATGCGAAAAGTGGTTTCCTGCACCAACACAAGTGCGAAAAGTGGTTTTTCAACACTAACACAAGTGTGAAAAGTGGTTTTTCAACACTAACACAAGTGCGAAAAGTGGGTTTTCCACACTAATACAAGTGCAAAAGTGGTTTCCTGCACCAACACAAGTGCGAAAAGTGGTTTTTCAACACTAACACAAGTGCGAAAAGTGGTTTTTCAACATAACACAAGTGCGAAAAGTGGTTTTTCAACACTATCACAAGCGCAAAAGTGGTTTCCTGCACCAACACAAGTGCGAAAAGTGGTTTTTCAACACTAACACAAGTGCGAAAAGTGGTTTTTCAACACGAACACAAGTGCGAAAAGTGGTTTTTCAACAATAACACAAGTGCGAAAAGTGGTTTTTCCACACTAATACAAGTGCAAAAGTGGTTTCCTGCACCAACACAAGTGCGAAAAGTGGTTTTTCAACACTAACACAAGTGCGAAAAGTGGTTTTTCAACACTATCACAAGTTCGAAAAGTGTTTTGTCCACACTAATACAAGTGCAAAAGTGGTTTCCTGCACCAACACAAGTGTGAAAAGTGTTTTTTCAACACGAACACAAGTGCGAAAAGTGGTTTTTCAACACTATCACAAGTGCAAAAAGTGTTTTTTCCACACTAATACAAGTGCAAAAGTGGTTTCCTGCACCAACACAAGTGCGAAAAGTGGTTTTTCAACACTAACACAAGTGCGAAAAGTGGTTTTTCAACACTAACACAAGTGCGAAAAGTGGTTTTTCAACACTAACACAAGTGCGAAAAGTGGTTTCCTGCACCAACACACGTGCGAAAAGTGGTTTTTCAACACTAACACAAGTGCGAAAAGTGGTTTTTCAACACTATCACAAGTGCAAAAAGTGTTTTTTCCACACTAATACAAGGGCAGAAGTGGTTTCCTGCACCAACACAAGTGCGAAAAGTGGTTTTTCAACACTAACACAAGTGCGAAAAGTGGTTTTTCAACACTATCACAAGTGCAAAAAGTGTTTTTTCCACACTAATACAAGTGCAGAAGTGGTTTCCTGCACCAACACAAGTGCGAAAAGTGGTTTTTCAACACTAACACAAGTGCGGAAAGTGGTTTTTCAACACTAACACAAGTGCGAAAAGTGGTTTCCTGCACCAACACACGTGCGAAAAGTGGTTTTTCAACACTAACACAAGTGCGAAAAGTGGTTTTTCAACACTAACACAAGTGTGAAAAGTGGTTTTTCAACACTAACACAAGTGCGAAAAGTGGTTTTTCCACACTAATACAAGTGCAAAAGTGGTTTCCTGCACCAACACAAGTGCGAAAAGTGGTTTTCAACACTAACACAAGTGCGAAAAGTGGTTTTTCAACACTAACACAAGTGCGAAGTGTTTTTTCCACACTAATACAAGTGCAAAAGTGGTTTCCTGCACCAACACAAGTGCGAAAAGTGGTTTTTCAACACTAACACAAGTGCGAAAAGTGGTTTTTCAACACTAACACAAGTGCGAAAAGTGTTTTTTCCACACTAATACAAGTGCAAAAGTGGTTTCCTGCACCAACACAAGTGCGAAATGTGGTTTTTCAACACTAACACAAGTGCGAAAAGTGGTTTTTCAACACTAACACAAGTGCGAAAAGTGGTTTTTCAACACTAATACAAGTGCAAAAGTGGTTTCCTGCACCAACACAAGTGCGAAATGTGGTTTTTCAACACTAACACACGTGCGAAAAGTGGTTTTTCAACACTAACACAAGTGCGAAAAGTGGTTTTTCAACACTAACACAAGTGCGAAAAGTGGTTTTTCCACACTAATACAAGTGCAAAAGTGGTTTCCTGCACCAACACAAGTGCGAAAAGTGGTTTTCAACACTAACACAAGTGCGAAAAGTGGTTTTTCAACACTAACACAAGTGCGAAGTGTTTTTTCCACACTAATACAAGTGCAAAAGTGGTTTCCTGCACCAACACAAGTGCGAAAAGTGGTTTTTCAACACTAACACAAGTGCGAAAAGTGGTTTTTCAACACTAACACAAGTGCGAAAAGTGTTTTTTCCACACTAATACAAGTGCAAAAGTGGTTTCCTGCACCAACACAAGTGCGAAATGTGATTTTTCAACACTAACACAAGTGCGAAAAGTGGTTTTTCAACACTATCACAAGTGCAAAAAGTGTTTTTTCCACACTAATACAAGTGCAAAAGTGGTTTCCTGCACCAACACAAGTGCGAAAAGTGGTTTTTCAACACTAACACAAGTGCAAAAAGTGGTTTTTCAACACTAACACAAGTGCGAAAAGTGGTTTTTCAACACTAACACAAGCGCGGAAAGTGGTTTCCTGCACCAACACACATGCGAAAAGTGGTTTTTCAACACTAACACAAGTGCGAAAAGTGGTTTTTCAACACTAACACAAGTGTGAAAAGTGGTTTTTCAACACTAACACAAGTGCGAAAAGTGGTTTTTCCACACTAATACAAGTGCAAAAGTGGTTTCCTGCACCAACACAAGTGCGAAAAGTGGTTTTTCAACACTAACACAAGTGCCAAAAGTGGTTTTTCAACACTAACACAAGTGCGAAAAGTGTTTTTTCCACACTAATACAAGTGCAAAAGTGGTTTCCTGCACCAACACAAGTGCGAAAAGTGGTTTTTCAACACTAACACAAGTGCGAAAAGTGGTTTTTCAACACTAACACAAGTGTGAAAAATGGTTTTTCCACACTAATACAAGTGCAAAAGTGGTTTCCTGCACCAACACAAGTGCGAAAAGTGTTTTTTCAACACTAACACAAGTGCGAAAAGTGGTTTTTCAACACTATCACAAGTGCAAAAAGTGTTTTTTCCACACTAATACAAGTGCAGAAGTGGTTTCCTGCACCAACACAAGTGCGAAAAGTGGTTTTTCAACACTAACACAAGTGCGAAAAGTGGTTTTTCAACACTAACACAAGTGCGAAAAGTGTTTTTTCCACACTAATACAAGTGCAAAAGTGGTTTCCTGCACCAACATAAGTGCGAAAAGTGGTTTTTCAACACTAACACAAGTGCGAAAAGTGGTTTTTCAACACTATCACAAGTGCAAAAAGTGTTTTTTCCACACTAATACAAGTGCAAAAGTGGTTTCCTGCACCAACACAAGTGCGAAAAGTGGTTTTTCAACACTAACACAAGTGCGAAAAGTGGTTTTTCAACACTAACACAAGTGCGAAAAGTGTTTTTTCCACACTAATACAAGTGCAAAAGTGGTTTCCTGCACCAACACAAGTGCGAAATGTGGTTTTTCAACACTAACACAAGTGCGAAAAGTGGTTTTTCAACACTATCACAAGTGCAAAAAGTGTTTTTTCCACACTAATACAAGTGCAAAAGTGGTTTCCTGCACCAACACAAGTGCGAAAAGTGGTTTTTCAACACTAACACAAGTGCGAAAAGTGGTTTTTCAACACTAACACAAGTGCGAAAAGTGGTTTTTCAACACTAACACAAGTGCGAAAAGTGGTTTCCTGCACCAACACACATGCGAAAAGTGGTTTTTCAACACTAACACAAGTGCGAAAAGTGGTTTTTCAACACTAACACAAGTGTGAAAAGTGGTTTTTCCACACTAATAGAAGTGCGAAAAGTGTTTTTCCACACTAATACAAGTGCAAAAGTGGTTTCCTGCACCAACATAAGTGCGAAAAGTGGTTTTTCAACACTAACACAAGTGCGAAAAGTGGTTTTTCAACACTAACACAAGTGCGAAAAGTGGTTTTTCAACACTAACACAAGTGCGAAAAGTGGTTTCCTGCACCAACACACATGCGAAAAGTGGTTTTTCAACACTAACACAAGTGCGAAAAGTGGTTTTTCAACACTAACACAAGTGCGAAAAGTGGTTTTTCCACACTAATACAAGTGCAAAAGTGGTTTCCTGCAACAACACAAGTGCGAAAAGTGGTTTTTCAACACTAACACAAGTGCGAAAAGTGGTTTTTCAACACTATCACAAGTGCAAAAAGTGTTTTGTCCACACTAATACAAGTGCAAAAGTGGTTTCCTGCACCAACACAAGTGCGAAAAGTGGTTTTTCAACATGAACACAAGTGCGAAAAGTGGTTTTTAAACAATAACACAAGTGCGAAAAGTGGTTTTTCCACACTAATACAAGTGCAAAAGTGGTTTCCTGCACCAACACAAGTGCGAAAAGTGGTTTTTCAACACTAACACAAGTGCGAAAAGTGGTTTTTCAACACTAACACAAGTGTGAAAAGTGGTTTTTCCACACTAATACAAGTGCAAAAGTGGTTTCCTGCACCAACACAAGTGCGAAAAGTGTTTTTTCAACACTAACACAAGTGCGAAAAGTGGTTTTTCAATACTATCACAAGTGCAAAAAGTGTTTTTTCCACACTAATACAAGTGCAGAAGTGGTTTCCTGCACCAACACAAGTGCGAAAAGTGGTTTCCTGCACCAACACAAGTGCGAAAAGTGGTTTTTCAACACTAACACAAGTGCGAAAAGTGGTTTTTCAACACTAACACAAGTGCGAAAAGTGGTTTTTCAACACTAACACAAGTGCGAAAAGTGGTTTCCTGCACCAACACACGTGCGAAAAGTGGTTTTTCAACACTAACACAAGTGCGAAAAGTGGTTTATCAACACTATCACAAGTGCAAAAAGTGTTTTTTCCACACTAATACAAGGGCAGAAGTGGTTTCCTGCACCAACACAAGTGCGAAAAGTGGTTTTTCAACACTAACACAAGTGCGAAAAGTGGTTTTTCAACACTATCACAAGTGCAAAAAGTGTTTTTTCCACACTAATACAAGTGCAGAAGTGGTTTCCTGCACCAACACAAGTGCGAAAAGTGGTTTTTCAACACTAACACAAGTGCGAAAAGTGGTTTTTCAACACTAACACAAGTGCGAAAAGTGGTTTCCTGCACCAACACACGTGCGAAAAGTGGTTTTTTCAACACTAACACAAGTGCGAAAAGTGGTTTTTCAACACTAACACAAGTGTGAAAAGTGGTTTTTCAACACTAACACAAGTGCGAAAAGTGGTTTTTCCACACTAATACAAGTGCAAAAGTGGTTTCCTGCACCAACACAAGTGCGAAAAGTGGTTTTCAACACTAACACAAGTGCGAAAAGTGGTTTTTCAACACTAACACAAGTGCGAAGTGTTTTTTCCACACTAATACAAGTGCAAAAGTGGTTTCCTGCACCAACACAAGTGCGAAAAGTGGTTTTTCAACACTAACACAAGTGCGAAAAGTGGTTTTTCAACACTAACACAAGTGCGAAAAGTGTTTTTTCCACACTAATACAAGTGCAAAAGTGGTTTCCTGCACCAACACAAGTGCGAAATGTGGTTTTTCAACACTAACACAAGTGCGAAAAGTGGTTTTTCAACACTATCACAAGTGCAAAAAGTGTTTTTTCCACACTAATACAAGTGCAAAAGTGGTTTCCTGCACCAACACAAGTGCGAAAAGTGGTTTTTCAACACTAACACAAGTGCAAAAAGTGGTTTTTCAACACTAACACAAGTGCGAAAAGTGGTTTTTCAACACTAACACAAGTGCGAAAAGTGGTTTCCTGCACCAACACACATGCGAAAAGTGGTTTTTCAACACTAACACAAGTGCGAAAAGTGGTTTTTCAACACTAACACAAGTGTGAAAAGTGGTTTTTCAACACTAACACAAGTGCGAAAAGTGGTTTTTCCACACTAATACAAGTGCAAAAGTGGTTTCCTGCACCAACACAAGTGCGAAAAGTGGTTTTTCAACACTAACACAAGTGCCAAAAGTGGTTTTTCAACACTAACACAAGTGCGAAAAGTGTTTTTTCCACACTAATACAAGTGCAAAAGTGGTTTCCTGCACCAACACAAGTGCGAAAAGTGGTTTTTCAACACTAACACAAGTGCGAAAAGTGGTTTTTCAACACTAACACAAGTGTGAAAATGGTTTTTCCACACTAATACAAGTGCAAAAGTGGTTTCCTGCACCAACACAAGTGCGAAAAGTGTTTTTTCAACACTAACACAAGTGCGAAAAGTGGTTTTTCAACACTATCACAAGTGCAAAAAGTGTTTTTTCCACACTAATACAAGTGCAGAAGTGGTTTCCTGCACCAACACAAGTGCGAAAAGTGGTTTTTCAACACTAACACAAGTGCGAAAAGTGGTTTTTCAACACTAACACAAGTGCGAAAAGTGTTTTTTCCACACTAATACAAGTGCAAAAGTGGTTTCCTGCACCAACATAAGTGCGAAAAGTGGTTTTTCAACACTAACACAAGTGCGAAAAGTGGTTTTTCAACACTATCACAAGTGCAAAAAGTGTTTTTTCCACACTAATACAAGTGCAAAAGTGGTTTCCTGCACCAACAGAAGTGCGAAAACTGGGTTTCAACACTAACACAAGTGCGAAAAGTGGTTTTTCAACACTAACACAAGTGCGAAAGTGTTTTTTCCACACTAATACAAGTGCAAAAGTGGTTTCCTGCACCAATACAAGTGCGAAAAGTGGTTTTTCAACACTAACACAAGTGCGAAAAGTGGTTTTTCAACACTAACACAAGTGCGAAAAGTGGTTTTTCAACACTAACACAAGTGCGAAAAGTGGTTTTCCACACTAATACAAGTGCAAAAGTGGTTTCCTGCACCAACACAAGTGCGAAAAGTGGTTTTTCAACACTAACACAAGTGCGAAAAGTGGTTTTTCAACACTAACACAAGTGCGAAAAGTGTTTTTTCCACACTAATACTAGTGCAAAAGTGGTTTCCTGCACCAACACAAGTGGGAAAAGTGGTTTTTCAACACTAACACAAGTGCGAAAAGTGGTTTTTCAACACTAACACAATTGCGAAAAGTGGTTTTTCAACACTAACACAAGTGCGAAAAGTGGTTTTTCCGCACTAATACAAGTGCAAAAGTGGTTTCCTGCAACAACACAAGTGCGAAAAGTGGTTTTTCAACACTAACACAAGTGCGAAAAGTGGTTTTTCAACACTATCACAAGTGCAAAAAGTGTTTTGTCCACACTAATACAAGTGCAAAAGTGGTTTCCTGCACCAACACAAGTGCGAAAAGTGGTTTTTCAACACGAACACAAGTGCGACAAGTGGTTTTTAAACAATAACACAAGTGCGAAAAGTGGTTTTTCCACACTAATACAAGTGCAAAAGTGGTTTCCTGCACCAACACAAGTGCGAAAAGTGGTTTTTCAACACTAACACAAGTGCGAAAAGTGGTTTTTCAACACTAACACAAGTGTGAAAAGTGGTTTTTCCACACTAATACAAGTGCAAAAGTGGTTTCCTGCACCAACACAAGTGCGAAAAGTGTTTTTTCAACACTAACACAAGTGCGAAAAGTGGTTTTTCAATACTATCACAAGTGCAAAAAGTGTTTTTTCCACACTAATACAAGTGCAGAAGTGGTTTCCTGCACCAACACAAGTGCGAAAAGTGGTTTTTCAACACTAACACAAGTGCGAAAAGTGGTTTTTCAACACTAACACAAGTGCGAAAAGTGTTTTTTCCACACTAATACAAGTGCAAAAGTGGTTTCCTGCACCAACATAAGTGCGAAAAGTGGTTTTTCAACACTAACACAAGTGTGAAAAGTGGTTTTTCAACACTAACACAAGTGCGAAAAGTGGTTTTTCCACACTAATACAAGTGCAAAAGTGGTTTCCTGCACCAACACAAGTGCGAAAAGTGGTTTTTCAACATTAACACAAGTGCGAAAAGTGGTTTTTCAACACTAACACAAGTGCGAAAAGTGTTTTTTCCACACTAATAGAAGTGCAAAAGTGGTTTCCTGCACCAACACAAGTGCGAAAAGTGGTTTTTCAACACTAACACAAGTGCGAAAAGTGGTTTTTCAACACTAACACAAGTGCGAAAAGTGTTTTTTCCACACTAATACAAGTGCAAAAGTGGTTTCCTGCACCAACACAAGTGCGAAATGTGGTTTTTCAACACTAACACAAGTGCGAAAAGTGGTTTTTCAACACTATCACAAGTGCAAAAAGTGTTTTTTCCACACTAATACAAGTGCAAAAGTGGTTTCCTGCACCAACACAAGTGCGAAAAGTGGTTTTTCAACACTAACACAAGTGCGAAAAGTGGTTTTTCAACACTAACACAAGTGTGAAAAGTGGTTTTTCAACACTAACACAAGTGCGAAAAGTGGTTTCCTGCACCAACACACATGCGAAAAGTGGTTTTTCAACACTAACACAAGTGCAAAAAGTGGTTTTTCAACACTAACACAAGTGTGAAAAGTGGTTTTTCCACACTAATACAAGTGCGAAAAGTGTTTTTTCCACACTAATACAAGTGCAAAAGTGGTTTCCTGCACCAACATAAGTGCGAAAAGTGGTTTTTCAACACTAACACAAGTGCGAAAAGTGGTTTTTCAACACTAACACAAGTGCGAAAAGTGGTTTTTCCACACTAATACAAGTGCAAAAGTGGTTTCCTGCACCAACACAAGTGCGAAAAGTGGTTTTTCAACACTAACACAAGTGCGAAAAGTGGTTTTTCAACACTATCACAAGTGCAAAAAGTGTTTTGACCACACTAATACAAGTGCAAAAGTGGTTTCCTGCACCAACACAAGTGCGAAAAGTGGTTTTTCAACACTAACACAAGTGCGAAAAGTGGTTTTTCAACACTAACACAAGTGTGAAAAGTGGTTTTTCCAAACTAATACAAGTGCAAAAGTGGTTTCCTGCACCAACACAGTGCGAAAAGTGTTTTTTCAACACTAACACAAGTGCGAAAAGTGGTTTTTCAACACTATCACAAGTGCAAAAAGTGTTTTTTCCACACTAATACAAGTGCAGAAGTGGTTTCCTGCACCAACACAAGTGCGAAAAGTGGTTTTTCAACACTAACACAAGTGCGAAAAGTGGTTTTTCAACACTAACACAAGTGCGAAAAGTGTTTTTTCCACACTAATACAAGTGCAAAAGTGGTTTCCTGCACCAACACAAGTGCGAAAAGTGGTTTTTCAACACTAACACAAGTGCGAAAAGTGGTTTTTCAACACTAACACAAGTGCGAAAAGTGGTTTTTCAACACTAACACAAGTGCGAAAAGTGGTTTCCTGCACCAACACACATGCGAAAAGTGGTTTTTCAACAATAACACAAGTGCGAAAAGTGGTTTTTCAACACTAATACAAGTGCAGAAGTGGTTTCCTGCACCAACACAAGTGCGAAAAGTGGTTTTTCAACACTAACACAAGTGCGAAAAGTGGTTTTTCAACACTAACACAAGTGCGAAAAGTGTTTTTTCCACACTAATACAAGTGCAAAAGTGGTTTCCTGCACCAACATAAGTGCGAAAAGTGGTTTTTCAACACTAACACAAGTGCGAAAAGTGGTTTTTCAACACTATCACAAGTGCAAAAAGTGTTTTTTCCACACTAATACAAGTGCAAAAGTGGTTTCCTGCACCAACACAAGTGCGAAAACTGGGTTTCAACACTAACACAAGTGCGAAAAGTGGTTTTTCAACACTAAAACAAGTGCGAAAGTGTTTTTTCCACACTAATACAAGTGCAAAAGTGGTTTCCTGCACCAACACAAGTGCGAAAAGTGGTTTTTCAACACTAACACAAGTGCGAAAAGTGGTTTTTCAACACTAACACAAGTGCGAAAAGTGGTTTTTCAACACTAACACAAGTGCGAAAAGTGGTTTTCCACACTAATACAAGTGCAAAAGTGGTTTCCTGCACCAACACAAGTGCGAAAAGTGGTTTTTCAACACTAACACAAGTGCGAAAAGTGGTTTTTCAACACTAACACAAGTGCGAAAAGTGTTTTTTCCACACTAATACTAGTGCAAAAGTGGTTTCCTGCACCAACACAAGTGGGAAAAGTGGTTTTTCAACACTAACACAAGTGCGAAAAGTGGTTTTTCAACACTAACACAATTGCGAAAAGTGGTTTTTCAACACTAACACAAGTGCGAAAAGTGGTTTTTCCACACTAATACAAGTGCAAAAGTGGTTTCCTGCAACAACACAAGTGCGAAAAGTGGTTTTTCAACACTAACACAAGTGCGAAAAGTGGTTTTTCAACACTATCACAAGTGCAAAAAGTGTTTTGTCCACACTAATACAAGTGCAAAAGTGGTTTCCTGCACCAACACAAGTGCGAAAAGTGGTTTTTCAACACGAACACAAGTGCGACAAGTGGTTTTTAAACAATAACACAAGTGCGAAAAGTGGTTTTTCCACACTAATACAAGTGCAAAAGTGGTTTCCTGCACCAACACAAGTGCGAAAAGTGGTTTTTCAACACTAACACAAGTGCGAAAAGTGGTTTTTCAACACTAACACAAGTGTGAAAAGTGGTTTTTCCACACTAATACAAGTGCAAAAGTGGTTTCCTGCACCAACACAAGTGCGAAAAGTGTTTTTTCAACACTAACACAAGTGCGAAAAGTGGTTTTTCAATACTATCACAAGTGCAAAAAGTGTTTTTTCCACACTAATACAAGTGCAGAAGTGGTTTCCTGCACCAACACAAGTGCGAAAAGTGGTTTTTCAACACTAACACAAGTGCGAAAAGTGGTTTTTCAACACTAACACAAGTGCGAAAAGTGTTTTTCCACACTAATACAAGTGCAAAAGTGGTTTCCTGCACCAACATAAGTGCGAAAAGTGGTTTTTCAACACTAACACAAGTGTGAAAAGTGGTTTTTCAACACTAACACAAGTGCGAAAAGTGGTTTTTCCACACTAATACAAGTGCAAAAGTGGTTTCCTGCACCAACACAAGTGCGAAAAGTGGTTTTTCAACATTAACACAAGTGCGAAAAGTGGTTTTTCAACACTAACACAAGTGCGAAAAGTGTTTTTTCCACACTAATAGAAGTGCAAAAGTGGTTTCCTGCACCAACACAAGTGCGAAAAGTGGTTTTTCAACACTAACACAAGTGCGAAAAGTGGTTTTTCAACACTAACACAAGTGCGAAAAGTGTTTTTTCCACACTAATACAAGTGCAAAAGTGGTTTCCTGCACCAACACAAGTGCGAAATGTGGTTTTTCAACACTAACACAAGTGCGAAAAGTGGTTTTTCAACACTATCACAAGTGCAAAAAGTGTTTTTTCCACACTAATACAAGTGCAAAAGTGGTTTCCTGCACCAACACAAGTGCGAAAAGTGGTTTTTCAACACTAACACAAGTGCGAAAAGTGGTTTTTCAACACTAACACAAGTGCGAAAAGTGGTTTTTCAACACTAACACAAGTGCGAAAAGTGGTTTCCTGCACCAACACACATGCGAAAAGTGGTTTTTCAACACTAACACAAGTGCAAAAAGTGGTTTTTCAACACTAACACAAGTGTGAAAAGTGGTTTTTCCACACTAATACAAGTGCGAAAAGTGTTTTTTCCACACTAATACAAGTGCAAAAGTGGTTTCCTGCACCAACATAAGTGCGAAAAGTGGTTTTTCAACACTAACACAAGTGCGAAAAGTGGTTTTTCAACACTATCACAAGTGCAAAAAGTGTTTTTTCCACACTAATACAAGGGCAGAAGTGGTTTCCTGCACCAACACAAGTGCGAAAAGTGGTTTTTCAACACTAACACAAGTGCGAAAAGTGGTTTTTCAACACTATCACAAGTGCAAAAAGTGTTTTTTCCACACTAATACAAGTGCAGAAGTGGTTTCCTGCACCAACACAAGTGCGAAAAGTGGTTTTTCAACACTAACACAAGTGCGAAAAGTGGTTTTTCAACACTAACACAAGTGCGAAAAGTGGTTTCCTGCACCAACACACATGCGAAAAGTGGTTTTTCAACACTAACACAAGTGCGAAAAGTGGTTTTTCAACACTAACACAAGTGTGAAAAGTGGTTTTTCAACACTAACACAAGTGCGAAAAGTGGTTTTTCCACACTAATACAAGTGCAAAAGTGGTTTCCTGCACCAACACAAGTGCGAAAAGTGGTTTTTCAACACTAACACAAGTGCCAAAAGTGGTTTTTCAACACTAACACAAGTGCGAAAAGTGTTTTTTCCACACTAATACAAGTGCAAAAGTGGTTTCCTGCACCAACACAAGTGCGAAAAGTGGTTTTTCAACACTAACACAAGTGCGAAAAGTGGTTTTTTTAACACTAACACAAGTGTGAAAAATGGTTTTTCCACACTAATACAAGTGCAAAAGTGGTTTCCTGCACCAACACAAGTGCGAAAAGTGTTTTTTCAACACTAACACAAGTGCGAAAAGTGGTTTTTCAACACTATCACAAGTGCAAAAAGTGTTTTTTCCACACTAATACAAGTGCAGAAGTGGTTTCCTGCACCAACACAAGTGCGAAAAGTGGTTTTTCAACACTAACACAAGTGCGAAAAGTGGTTTTTCAACACTAACACAAGTGCGAAAAGTGTTTTTTCCACACTAATACAAGTGCAAAAGTGGTTTCCTGCACCAACATAAGTGCGAAAAGTGGTTTTTCAACACTAACACAAGTGCGAAAAGTGGTTTTTCAACACTATCACAAGTGCAAAAAGTGTTTTTTCCACACTAATACAAGTGCAAAAGTGGTTTCCTGCACCAACACAAGTGCGAAAACTGGGTTTCAACACTAACACAAGTGCGAAAAGTGGTTTTTCAACACTAACACAAGTGCGAAAGTGTTTTTTCCACACTAATACAAGTGCAAAAGTGGTTTCCTGCACCAACACAAGTGCGAAAAGTGGTTTTTCAACACTAACACAAGTGCGAAAAGTGGTTTTTCAACACTAACACAAGTGCGAAAAGTGGTTTTTCAACACTAACACAAGTGCGAAAAGTGGTTTTCCACACTAATACAAGTGCAAAAGTGGTTTCCTGCACCAACACAAGTGCGAAAAGTGGTTTTTCAACACTAACACAAGTGCGAAAAGTGGTTTTTCAACACTAACACAAGTGCGAAAAGTGTTTTTTCCACACTAATACTAGTGCAAAAGTGGTTTCCTGCACCAACACAAGTGCGAAAAGTGGTTTTTCAACACTAACACAAGTGCGAAAAGTGGTTTTTCAACACTAACACAATTGCGAAAAGTGGTTTTTCAACACTAACACAAGTGCGAAAAGTGGTTTTTCCACACTAATACAAGTGCAAAAGTGGTTTCCTGCAACAACACAAGTGCGAAAAGTGGTTTTTCAACACTAACACAAGTGCGAAAAGTGGTTTTTCAACACTATCACAAGTGCAAAAAGTGTTTTGTCCACACTAATACAAGTGCAAAAGTGGTTTCCTGCACCAACACAAGTGCGAAAAGTGGTTTTTCAACACGAACACAAGTGCGAAAAGTGGTTTTTAAACAATAACACAAGTGCGAAAAGTGGTTTTTCCACACTAATACAAGTGCAAAAGTGGTTTCCTGCACCAACACAAGTGCGAAAAGTGGTTTTTCAACACTAACACAAGTGCGAAAAGTGGTTTTTCAACACTAACACAAGTGTGAAAAGTGGTTTTTCCACACTAATACAAGTGCAAAAGTGGTTTCCTGCACCAACACAAGTGTGAAAAGTGTTTTTTCAACACTAACACAAGTGCGAAAAGTGGTTTTTCAATACTATCACAAGTGCAAAAAGTGTTTTTTCCACACTAATACAAGTGCAGAAGTGGTTTCCTGCACCAACACAAGTGCGAAAAGTGGTTTTTCAACACTAACACAAGTGCGAAAAGTGGTTTTTCAACACTAACACAAGTGCGAAAAGTGTTTTTTCCACACTAATACAAGTGCAAAAGTGGTTTCCTGCACCAACATAAGTGCGAAAAGTGGTTTTTCAACACTAACACAAGTGTGAAAAGTGGTTTTTCAACACTAACACAAGTGCGAAAAGTGGTTTTTCCACACTAATACAAGTGCAAAAGTGGTTTCCTGCACCAACACAAGTGCGAAAAGTGGTTTTTCAACATTAACACAAGTGTGAAAAGTGGTTTTTCAACACTAACACAAGTGCGAAAAGTGTTTTTTCCACACTAATAGAAGTGCAAAAGTGGTTTCCTGCACCAACACAAGTGCGAAAAGTGGTTTTTCAACACTAACACAAGTGCGAAAAGTGGTTTTTCAACACTAACACAAGTGCGAAAAGTGTTTTTTCCACACTAATACAAGTGCAAAAGTGGTTTCCTGCACCAACACAAGTGCGAAATGTGGTTTTTCAACACTAACACAAGTGCGAAAAGTGGTTTTTCAACACTATCACAAGTGCAAAAAGTGTTTTTTCCACACTAATACAAGTGCAAAAGTGGTTTCCTGCACCAACACAAGTGCGAAAAGTGGTTTTTCAACACTAACACAAGTGCGAAAAGTGGTTTTTCAACACTAACACAAGTGCGAAAAGTGGTTTTTCAACACTAACACAAGTGCGAAAAGTGGTTTCCTGCACCAACACACATGCGAAAAGTGGTTTTTCAACACTAACACAAGTGCGAAAAGTGGTTTTTCAACACTAACACAAGTGTGAAAAGTGGTTTTTCCACACTAATAGAAGTGCGAAAAGTGTTTTTTCCACACTAATACAAGTGCAAAAGTGGTTTCCTGCACCAACATAAGTGCGAAAAGTGGTTTTTCAACACTAACACAAGTGCGAAAAGTGGTTTTTCAACACTAACACAAGTGCGAAAAGTGGTTTTTCAACACTAACACAAGTGCGAAAAGTGGTTTTTCCACACTAATACAAGTGCAAAAGTGGTTTCCTGCACCAACACAAGTGCGAAAAGTGGTTTTTCAACACTAACACAAGTGCGAAAAGTGGTTTTTCAACACTATCACAAGTGCAAAAAGTGTTTTGTCCACACTAATACAAGTGCAAAAGTGGTTTCCTGCACCAAGACAAGTGCGAAAAGTGGTTTTTCAACACTAACACAAGTGCGAAAAGTGGTTTTTCAACACTAACACAAGTGTGAAAAGTGGTTTTTCCACACTAATACAAGTGCAAAAGTGGTTTCCTGCACCAACACAAGTGCGAAAAGTGTTTTTTCAACACTAACACAAGTGCGAAAAGTGGTTTTTCAACACTATCACCAGTGCAAAAAGTGTTTTTTCCACACTAATACAAGTGCAGAAGTGGTTTCCTGCACCAACACAAGTGCGAAAAGTGGTTTTTCAACACTAACACAAGTGCGAAAAGTGGTTTTTCAACACTAACACAAGTGCGAAAAGTGTTTTTTCCACACTAATACAAGTGCAAAAGTGGTTTCCTGCACCAACACAAGTGCGAAAAGTGGTTTTTCAACACTAACACAAGTGCGAAAAGTGGTTTTTCAACACTAACACAAGTGCGAAAAGTGGTTTTTCAACACTAACACAAGTGCGAAAAGTGGTTTCCTGCACCAACACACATGCGAAAAGTGGTTTTTCAACACTAACACAAGTGCGAAAAGTGGTTTTTCAACACTAACACAAGTGCAAAAAGTGGTTTTTCCACACTAATACAAGTGCAAAAGTGGTTTCCTGCAACAACACAAGTGCGAAAAGTGGTTTTTCAACACTAACACAAGTGCGAAAAGTGGTTTTTCAACACTATCACAAGTGCAAAAAGTGTTTTGTCCACACTAATACAAGTGCAAAAGTGGTTTCCTGCACCAACACAAGTGCGAAAAGTGGTTTTTCAACACGAACACAAGTGCGAAAAGTGGTTTTAAAACAATAACACAAGTGCGAAAAGTGGTTTTTCCACACTAATACAAGTGCAAAAGTGGTTTCCTGCACCAACACAAGTGCGAAAAGTGGTTTTTCAACACTAACACAAGTGCGAAAAGTGGTTTTTCAACACTAACACAAGTGTGAAAAGTGGTTTTTCCACACTAATACAAGTGCAAAAGTGGTTTCCTGCACCAACACAAGTGCGAAAAGTGTTTTTTCAACACTAACACAAGTGCGAAAAGTGGTTTTTCAATACTATCACAAGTGCAAAAAGTGTTTTTTCCACACTAATACAAGTGCAGAAGTGGTTTCCTGCACCAACACAAGTGCGAAAAGTGGTTTCCTGCACCAACACAAGTGCGAAAAGTGGTTTTTCAACACTAACACAAGTGCGAAAAGTGGTTTTTCAACACTAACACAAGTGCGAAAAGTGGTTTTTCAACACTAACACAAGTGCGAAAAGTGGTTTCCTGCACCAACACACGTGCGAAAAGTGGTTTTTCAACACTAACACAAGTGCGAAAAGTGGTTTTTCAACACTATCACAAGTGCAAAAAGTGTTTTTTCCACACTAATACAAGGGCAGAAGTGGTTTCCTGCACCAACACAAGTGCGAAAAGTGGTTTTTCCACACTAATACAAGTGCAAAAGTGGTTTCCTGCAACAACACAAGTGCGAAATGTGGTTTTTCAACACTAACACAAGTGCGAAAAGTGGTTTTTCAACACTATCACAAGTGCAAAAAGTGTTTTTTCCACACTAATACAAGTGCAAAAGTGGTTTCCTGCACCAACACAAGTGCGAAAAGTGGTTTTTCAACACTAACACAAGTGCGAAAAGTGGTTTTTCAACACTAACACAAGTACGAAAAGTGGTTTTTCAACACTAACACAAGTGCGAAAAGTAGTTTCCTGCACCAACACACATGCGAAAAGTGGTTTTTCAACACTAACACAAGTGCGAAAAGTGGTTTTTCAACACTAACACAAGTGTGAAAAGTGGTTTTTCAACACTAACACAAGTGCGAAAAGTGGTTTTTCCACACTAATACAAGTGCAAAAGTGGTTTCCTGCACCAACACAAGTGCGAAAAGTGGTTTTTCAACACTAACACAAGTGCGAAAAGTGGTTTTTCAACACTAACACAAGTGCGAAAAGTGGTTTTTCAACACTAACACAAGTGCGAAAAGTGGTTTCCTGCACCAACACACATGCGAAAAGTGGTTTCCTGCACCAACACAAGTGCGAAAAGTGGTTTTTCAACACTAACACAAGTGTGAAAAGTGGTTTTTCAACACTAACACAAGTGCGAAAAGTGGGTTTTCCACACTAATACAAGTGCAAAAGTGGTTTCCTGCACCAACACAAGTGCGAAAAGTCGTTTTTCAACACTAACACAAGTGCGAAAAGTGGTTTTTCAACACTAACACAAGTGCGAAAAGTGGTTTTTCAACACTATCACAAGCGCAAAAGTGGTTTCCTGCACCAACACAAGTGCGAAAAGTGGTTTTTCAACACTAACACAAGTGCGAAAAGTGGTTTTTCAACACGAACACAAGTGCGAAAAGTGGTTTTTCAACAATAACACAAGTGCGAAAAGTGGTTTTTCCACACTAATACAAGTGCAAAAGTGGTTTCCTGCACCAACACAAGTGCGAAAAGTGGTTTTTCAACACTAACACAAGTGCGAAAAGTGGTTTTTCAACACTATCACAAGTTCGAAAAGTGTTTTGTCCACACTAATACAAGTGCAAAAGTGGTTTCCTGCACCAACACAAGTGTGAAAAGTGTTTTTTCAACACGAACACAAGTGCGAAAAGTGGTTTTTCAACATTATCACAAGTGCAAAAAGTGTTTTTTCCACACTAATACAAGTGCAAAAGTGGTTTCCTGCACCAACACAAGTGCGAAAAGTGGTTTTTCAACACTAACACAAGTGCGAAAAGTGGTTTTTCAACACTAACACAAGTGCGAAAAGTGGTTTTTCAACACTAACACAAGTGCGAAAAGTGGTTTCCTGCACCAACACACGTGCGAAAAGTGGTTTTTCAACACTAACACAAGTGCGAAAAGTGGTTTTTCAACACTATCACAAGTGCAAAAAGTGTTTTTTCCACACTAATACAAGGGCAGAAGTGGTTTCCTGCACCAACACAAGTGCGAAAAGTGGTTTTTCAACACTAACACAAGTGCGAAAAGTGGTTTTTCAACACTATCACAAGTGCAAAAAGTGTTTTTTCCACACTAATACAAGTGCAGAAGTGGTTTCCTGCACCAACACAAGTGCGAAAAGTGGTTTTTCAACACTAACACAAGTGCGGAAAGTGGTTTTTCAACACTAACACAAGTGCGAAAAGTGGTTTCCTGCACCAACACACGTGCGAAAAGTGGTTTTTCAACACTAACACAAGTGCGAAAAGTGGTTTTTCAACACTAACACAAGTGTGAAAAGTGGTTTTTCAACACTAACACAAGTGCGAAAAGTGGTTTTTCCACACTAATACAAGTGCAAAAGTGGTTTCCTGCACCAACACAAGTGCGAAAAGTGGTTTTCAACACTAACACAAGTGCGAAAAGTGGTTTTTCAACACTAACACAAGTGCGAAGTGTTTTTTCCACACTAATACAAGTGCAAAAGTGGTTTCCTGCACCAACACAAGTGCGAAAAGTGGTTTTTCAACACTAACACAAGTGCGAAAAGTGGTTTTTCAACACTAACACAAGTGCGAAAAGTGTTTTTTCCACACTAATACAAGTGCAAAAGTGGTTTCCTGCACCAACACAAGTGCGAAATGTGGTTTTTCAACACTAACACAAGTGCGAAAAGTGGTTTTTCAACACTAACACAAGTGCGAAAAGTGGTTTTTCAACACTAATACAAGTGCAAAAGTGGTTTCCTGCACCAACACAAGTGCGAAATGTGGTTTTTCAACACTAACACACGTGCGAAAAGTGGTTTTTCAACACTAACACAAGTGCGAAAAGTGGTTTTTCAACACTAACACAAGTGCGAAAAGTGGTTTTTCCACACTAATACAAGTGCAAAAGTGGTTTCCTGCACCAACACAAGTGCGAAAAGTGGTTTTCAACACTAACACAAGTGCGAAAAGTGGTTTTTCAACACTAACACAAGTACGAAGTGTTTTTTCCACACTAATACAAGTGCAAAAGTGGTTTCCTGCACCAACACAAGTGCGAAAAGTGGTTTTTCAACACTAACACAAGTGCGAAAAGTGGTTTTTCAACACTAACACAAGTGCGAAAAGTGTTTTTTCCACACTAATACAAGTGCAAAAGTGGTTTCCTGCACCAACACAAGTGCGAAATGTGATTTTTCAACACTAACACAAGTGCGAAAAGTGGTTTTTCAACACTATCACAAGTGCAAAAAGTGTTTTTTCCACACTAATACAAGTGCAAAAGTGGTTTCCTGCACCAACACAAGTGCGAAAAGTGGTTTTTCAACACTAACACAAGTGCAAAAAGTGGTTTTTCAACACTAACACAAGTGCGAAAAGTGGTTTTTCAACACTAACACAAGCGCGGAAAGTGGTTTCCTGCACCAACACACATGCGAAAAGTGGTTTTTCAACACTAACACAAGTGCGAAAAGTGGTTTTTCAACACTAACACAAGTGTGAAAAGTGGTTTTTCAACACTAACACAAGTGCGAAAAGTGGTTTTTCCACACTAATACAAGTGCAAAAGTGGTTTCCTGCACCAACACAAGTGCGAAAAGTGGTTTTTCAACACTAACACAAGTGCCAAAAGTGGTTTTTCAACACTAACACAAGTGCGAAAAGTGTTTTTTCCACACTAATACAAGTGCAAAAGTGGTTTCCTGCACCAACACAAGTGCGAAAAGTGGTTTTTCAACACTAACACAAGTGCGAAAAGTGGTTTTTCAACACTAACACAAGTGTGAAAAATGGTTTTTCCACACTAATACAAGTGCAAAAGTGGTTTCCTGCACCAACACAAGTGCGAAAAGTGTTTTTTCAACACTAACACAAGTGCGAAAAGTGGTTTTTCAACACTATCACAAGTGCAAAAAGTGTTTTTTCCACACTAATACAAGTGCAGAAGTGGTTTCCTGCACCAACACAAGTGCGAAAAGTGGTTTTTCAACACTAACACAAGTGCGAAAAGTGGTTTTTCAACACTAACACAAGTGCGAAAAGTGTTTTTTCCACACTAATACAAGTGCAAAAGTGGTTTCCTGCACCAACATAAGTGCGAAAAGTGGTTTTTCAACACTAACACAAGTGCGAAAAGTGGTTTTTCAACACTATCACAAGTGCAAAAAGTGTTTTTTCCACACTAATACAAGTGCAAAAGTGGTTTCCTGCACCAACACAAGTGCGAAAACTGGGTTTCAACACTAACACAAGTGCGAAAAGTGGTTTTTCAAAACTAACACAAGTGCGAAAGTGTTTTTTCCACACTAATACAAGTGCAAAAGTGGTTTCCTGCACCAACACAAGTGCGAAAAGTGGTTTTTCAACACTAACACAAGTGCGAAAAGTGGTTTTTCAACACTAACACAAGTGCGAAAAGTGGTTTTTCAACACTAACACAAGTGCGAAAAGTGGTTTTCCACACTAATACAAGTGCAAAAGTGGTTTCCTGCACCAACACAAGTGCGAAAAGTGGTTTTTCAACACTAACACAAGTGCGAAAAGTGGTTTTTCAACACTAACACAAGTGCGAAAAGTGTTTTTTCCACACTAATACTAGTGCAAAAGTGGTTTCCTGCACCAACACAAGTGCGAAAAGTGGTTTTTCAACACTAACACAAGTGCGAAAAGTGGTTTTTCAACACTAACACAATTGCGAAAAGTGGTTTTTCAACACTAACACAAGTGCGAAAAGTGGTTTTTCCACACTAATACAAGTGCAAAAGTGGTTTCCTGCAACAACACAAGTGCGAAAAGTGGTTTTTCAACACTAACACAAGTGCGAAAAGTGGTTTTTCAACACTATCACAAGTGCAAAAAGTGTTTTGTCCACACTAATACAAGTGCAAAAGTGGTTTCCTGCACCAACACAGGTGCGAAAAGTGGTTTTTCAACACGAACACAAGTGCGAAAAGTGGTTTTTAAACAATAACACAAGTGCGAAAAGTGGTTTTTCCACACTAATACAAGTGCAAAAGTGGTTTCCTGCACCAACACAAGTGCGAAAAGTGGTTTTTCAACACTAACACAAGTGCGAAAAGTGGTTTTTCAACACTAACACAAGTGTGAAAAGTGGTTTTTCCACACTAATACAAGTGCAAAAGTGGTTTCCTGCACCAACACAAGTGCGAAAAGTGTTTTTTCAACACTAACACAAGTGCGAAAAGTGGTTTTTCAAGACTATCACAAGTGCAAAAAGTGTTTTTTCCACACTAATACAAGTGCAGAAGTGGTTTCCTGCACCAACACAAGTGCGAAAAGTGGTTTTTCAACACTAACACAAGTGCGAAAAGTGGTTTTTCAACACTAACACAAGTGCGAAAAGTGTTTTTTCCACACTAATACAAGTGCAAAAGTGGTTTCCTGCACCAACATAAGTGCGAAAAGTGGTTTTTCAACACTAACACAAGTGTGAAAAGTGGTTTTTCAACACTAACACAAGTGCGAAAAGTGGTTTTTCCACACTAATACAAGTGCAAAAGTGGTTTCCTGCACCAACACAAGTGCGAAAAGTGGTTTTTCAACATTAACACAAGTGCGAAAAGTGGTTTTTCAACACTAACACAAGTGCGAAAAGTGTTTTTTCCACACTAATAGAAGTGCAAAAGTGGTTTCCTGCACCAACACAAGTGCGAAAAGTGGTTTTTCAACACTAACACAAGTGCGAAAAGTGGTTTTTCAACACTAACACAAGTGCGAAAAGTGTTTTTTCCACACTAATACAAGTGCAAAAGTGGTTTCCTGCACCAACACAAGTGCGAAATGTGGTTTTTCAACACTAACACAAGTGCGAAAAGTGGTTTTTCAACACTATCACAAGTGCAAAAAGTGTTTTTTCCACACTAATACAAGTGCAAAAGTGGTTTCCTGCACCAACACAAGTGCGAAAAGTGGTTTTTCAACACTAACACAAGTGCGAAAAGTGGTTTTTCAACACTAACACAAGTGCGAAAAGTGGTTTTTCAACACTAACACAAGTGCGAAAAGTGGTTTCCTGCACCAACACACATGCGAAAAGTGGTTTTTCAACACTAACACAAGTGCGAAAAGTGGTTTTTCAACACTAACACAAGTGTGAAAAGTGGTTTTTCCACACTAATAGAAGTGCGAAAAGTGTTTTTCCACACTAATACAAGTGCAAAAGTGGTTTCCTGCACCAACATAAGTGCGAAAAGTGGTTTTTCAACACTAACACAAGTGCGAAAAGTGGTTTTTCAACACTAACACAAGTGCGAAAAGTGGTTTTTCAACACTAACACAAGTGCGAAAAGTGGTTTCCTGCACCAACACACATGCGAAAAGTGGTTTTTCAACACTAACACAAGTGCGAAAAGTGGTTTTTCAACACTAACACAAGTGCGAAAAGTGGTTTTTCCACACTAATACAAGTGCAAAAGTGGTTTCCTGCAACAACACAAGTGCGAAAAGTGGTTTTTCAACACTAACACAAGTGCGAAAAGTGGTTTTTCAACACTATCACAAGTGCAAAAAGTGTTTTGTCCACACTAATACAAGTGCAAAAGTGGTTTCCTGCACCAACACAAGTGCGAAAAGTGGTTTTTCAACATGAACACAAGTGCGAAAAGTGGTTTTTAAACAATAACACAAGTGCGAAAAGTGGTTTTTCCACACTAATACAAGTGCAAAAGTGGTTTCCTGCACCAACACAAGTGCGAAAAGTGGTTTTTCAACACTAACACAAGTGCGAAAAGTGGTTTTTCAACACTAACACAAGTGCAAAAGTGGTTTCCTGCACCAACACAAGTGCGAAAAGTGGTTTTTCAACACTAACACAAGTGCGAAAAGTGGTTTTTCAACACTAACACAAGTGCGAAAAGTGGTTTTTCCACACTAATACAAGTGCAAAAGTGGTTTCCTGCAACAACACAAGTGCGAAAAGTGGTTTTTCAACACTAACACAAGTGCGAAAAGTGGTTTTTCAACACTATCACAAGTGCAAAAAGTGTTTTGTCCACACTAATACAAGTGCAAAAGTGGTTTCCTGCACCAACACAAGTGCGAAAAGTGGTTTTTCAACACGAACACAAGTGCGAAAAGTGGTTTTTAAACAATAACACAAGTGCGAAAAGTGGTTTTTCCACACTAATACAAGTGCAAAAGTGGTTTCCTGCACCAACACAAGTGCGAAAAGTGGTTTTTCAACACTAACACAAGTGCGAAAAGTGGTTTTTCAACACTAACACAAGTGTGAAAAGTGGTTTTTCCACACTAATACAAGTGCAAAAGTGGTTTCCTGCACCAACACAAGTGCGAAAAGTGTTTTTTCAACACTAACACAAGTGCGAAAAGTGGTTTTTCAATACTATCACAAGTGCAAAAAGTGTTTTTTCCACACTAATACAAGTGCAGAAGTGGTTTCCTGCACCAACACAAGTGCGAAAAGTGGTTTCCTGCACCAACACAAGTGCGAAAAGTGGTTTTTCAACACTAACACAAGTGCGAAAAGTGGTTTTTCAACACTAACACAAGTGCGAAAAGTGGTTTTTCAACACTAACACAAGTGCGAAAAGTGGTTTCCTGCACCAACACACGTGCGAAAAGTGGTTTTTCAACACTAACACAAGTGCGAAAAGTGGTTTTTCAACACTATCACAAGTGCAAAAAGTGTTTTTTCCACACTAATACAAGGGCAGAAGTGGTTTCCTGCACCAACACAAGTGCGAAAAGTGGTTTTTCCACACTAATACAAGTGCAAAAGTGGTTTCCTGCAACAACACAAGTGCGAAATGTGGTTTTTCAACACTAACACAAGTGCGAAAAGTGGTTTTTCAACACTATCACAAGTGCAAAAAGTGTTTTTTCCACACTAATACAAGTGCAAAAGTGGTTTCCTGCACCAACACAAGTGCGGAAAGTGGTTTTTCAACACTAACACAAGTGCGAAAAGTGGTTTTTCAACACTAACACAAGTACGAAAAGTGGTTTTTCAACACTAACACAAGTGCGAAAAGTAGTTTCCTGCACCAACACACATGCGAAAAGTGGTTTTTCAACACTAACACAAGTGCGAAAAGTGGTTTTTCAACACTAACACAAGTGTGAAAAGTGGTTTTTCAACACTAACACAAGTGCGAAAAGTGGTTTTTCCACACTAATACAAGTGCAAAAGTGGTTTCCTGCACCAACACAAGTGCGAAAAGTGGTTTTTCAACACTAACACAAGTGCAAAAAGTGGTTTTTCAACACTAACACAAGTGCGAAAAGTGGTTTTTCAACACTAACACAAGTGCGAAAAGTGGTTTCCTGCACCAACACACATGCGAAAAGTGGTTTCCTGCACCAACACAAGTGCGAAAAGTGGTTTTTCAACACTAACACAAGTGTGAAAAGTGGTTTTTCAACACTAACACAAGTGCGAAAAGTGGGTTTTCCACACTAATACAAGTGCAAAAGTGGTTTCCTGCACCAACACAAGTGCGAAAAGTGGTTTTTCAACACTAACACAAGTGCGAAAAGTGGTTTTTCAACACTAACACAAGTGCGAAAAGTGGTTTTTCAACACTATCACAAGCGCAAAAGTGGTTTCCTGCACCAACACAAGTGCGAAAAGTGGTTTTTCAACACTAACACAAGTGCGAAAAGTGGTTTTTCAACACTAACACAAGTGCGAAAAGTGTTTTTTCCACACTAATAGAAGTGCAAAAGTGGTTTCCTGCACCAACACAAGTGCGAAAAGTGGTTTTTCAACACTAACACAAGTGCGAAAAGTGGTTTTTCAACACTAACACAAGTGCGAAAAGTGTTTTTTCCACACTAATACAAGTGCAAAAGTGGTTTCCTGCACCAACACAAGTGCGAAATGTGGTTTTTCAACACTAACACAAGTGCGAAAAGTGGTTTTTCAACACTATCACAAGTGCAAAAAGTGTTTTTTCCACACTAATACAAGTGCAAAAGTGGTTTCCTGCACCAACACAAGTGCGAAAAGTGGTTTTTCAACACTAACACAAGTGCGAAAAGTGGTTTTTCAACACTAACACAAGTGCGAAAAGTGGTTTTTCAACACTAACACAAGTGCGAAAAGTGGTTTCCTGCACCAACACACATGCGAAAAGTGGTTTTTCAACACTAACACAAGTGCGAAAAGTGGTTTTTCAACACTAACACAAGTGTGAAAAGTGGTTTTTCCACACTAATAGAAGTGCGAAAAGTGTTTTTCCACACTAATACAAGTGCAAAAGTGGTTTCCTGCACCAACATAAGTGCGAAAAGTGGTTTTTCAACACTAACACAAGTGCGAAAAGTGGTTTTTCAACACTAACACAAGTGCGAAAAGTGGTTTTTCAACACTAACACAAGTGCGAAAAGTGGTTTCCTGCACCAACACACATGCGAAAAGTGGTTTTTTCAACACTAACACAAGTGCGAAAAGTGGTTTTTCAACACTAACACAAGTGTCGAAAAGTGGTTTTTCCACACTAATACAAGTGCAAAAGTGGTTTCCTGCAACAACACAAGTGCGAAAAGTGGTTTTTCAACACTAACACAAGTGCGAAAAGTGGTTTTTCAACACTATCACAAGTGCAAAAAGTGTTTTGTCCACACTAATACAAGTGCAAAAGTGGTTTCCTGCACCAACACAAGTGCGAAAAGTGGTTTTTCAACATGAACACAAGTGCGAAAAGTGGTTTTTAAACAATAACACAAGTGCGAAAGTGGTTTTTCCACACTAATACAAGTGCAAAAGTGGTTTCCTGCACCAACACAAGTGCGAAAAGTGGTTTTTCAACACTAACACAAGTGCGAAAAGTGGTTTTTCAACACTAACACAAGTGCAAAAGTGGTTTCCTGCACCAACACAAGTGCGAAAAGTGGTTTTTCAACACTAACACAAGTGCGAAAAGTGGTTTTTCAACACTAACACAAGTGCGAAAAGTGGTTTTTCCACACTAATACAAGTGCAAAAGTGGTTTCCTGCAACAACACAAGTGCGAAAAGTGGTTTTTCAACACTAACACAAGTGCGAAAAGTGGTTTTTCAACACTATCACAAGTGCAAAAAGTGTTTTGTCCACACTAATACAAGTGCAAAAGTGGTTTCCTGCACCAACACAAGTGCGAAAAGTGGTTTTTCAACACGAACACAAGTGCGAAAAGTGTTTTTAAACAATAACACAAGTGCGAAAAGTGGTTTTTCCACACTAATACAAGTGCAAAAGTGGTTTCCTGCACCAACACAAGTGCGAAAAGTGGTTTTTCAACACTAACACAAGTGCGAAAAGTGGTTTTTCAACACTAACACAAGTGTGAAAAGTGGTTTTTCCACACTAATACAAGTGCAAAAGTGGTTTCCTGCACCAACACAAGTGCGAAAAGTGTTTTTTCAACACTAACACAAGTGCGAAAAGTGGTTTTTCAATACTATCACAAGTGCAAAAAGTGTTTTTTCCACACTAATACAAGTGCAGAAGTGGTTTCCTGCACCAACACAAGTGCGAAAAGTGGTTTCCTGCACCAACACAAGTGCGAAAAGTGGTTTTTCAACACTAACACAAGTGCGAAAAGTGGTTTTTCAACACTAACACAAGTGCGAAAAGTGGTTTTTCAACACTAACACAAGTGCGAAAAGTGGTTTCCTGCACCCAACACACGTGCGAAAAGTGGTTTTTCAACACTAACACAAGTGCGAAAAGTGGTTTTTCAACACTATCACAAGTGCAAAAAGTGTTTTTCCACACTAATACAAGGGCAGAAGTGGTTTCCTGCACCAACACAAGTGCGAAAAGTGGTTTTTCCACACTAATACAAGTGCAAAAGTGGTTTCCTGCAACAACACAAGTGCGAAATGTGGTTTTTCAACACTAACACAAGTGCGAAAAGTGGTTTTTCAACACTATCACAAGTGCAAAAAGTGTTTTTTCCACACTAATACAAGTGCAAAAGTGGTTTCCTGCACCAACACAAGTGCGGAAAGTGGTTTTTCAACACTAACACAAGTGCGAAAAGTGGTTTTTCAACACTAACACAAGTACGAAAAGTGGTTTTTCAACACAAACACAAGTGCGAAAAGTAGTTTCCTGCACCAACACACATGCGAAAAGTGGTTTTTCAACACTAACACAAGTGCGAAAAGTGGTTTTTCAACACTAACACAAGTGTGAAAAGTGGTTTTTCAACACTAACACAAGTGCGAAAAGTGGTTTTTCCACACTAATACAAGTGCAAAAGTGGTTTCCTGCACCAACACAAGTGCGAAAAGTGGTTTTTCAACACTAACACAAGTGCAAAAAGTGGTTTTTCAACACTAACACAAGTGCGAAAAGTGGTTTTTCAACACTAACACAAGTGCGAAAAGTGGTTTCCTGCACCAACACACATGCGAAAAGTGGTTTCCTGCACCAACACAAGTGCGAAAAGTGGTTTTTCAACACTAACACAAGTGTG
>NW_027618867.1:0-59000 GCF_964187855.1 Myxine glutinosa | reverse complement strand
TTTTCAACACTATCACAAGTGCAAAAAGTGTTTTCTCCACACTAATACAAGTGCAAAAGTGGTTTCCTGCACCAACACAAGTGCGAAAAGTGGTTTTTCAACACTAACACAAGTGCGAAAAGTGGTTTTTCAACACTAACACAAGTGCGAAAAGTGGTTTTTCAACACTATCGCAAGTGCAAAAAGTGTTTTTTTCACACTAATACAAGTGCAAAAGTGGTTTCCTGCACCAACACAAGTGCGCAAAGTGGTTTTTGAACACTAACACAAGTGCGAAAAGTGGTTTTTCAGCACTAACACAAGTGCGAAAAGTGGTTTTTCCCACTAATACAAGTGCAAAAGTGGTTTCCTGCACCAACACAAGTGCGAAAAGTGGTTTTTCAACACTAACACAAGTGCGAAAAGTGGTATTTCAACACTAACACAAGTGCGAAAAGTGGTTTTTCCACACTAATACAAGTGCAAAAGTGGTTTCCTGCACCAACACAAGTGCGAAAAGTGGTTTTTCAACACTAACACAAGTGCGAAAAGTGGTTTTTCAACACTAATACAAGTGCGAAAAGTGGTTTTTCCACACTAATACAAGTGCAAAAGTGGTTTCCTGCACCAACACAAGTGCGAAAAGTGGTTTTTCAACACTAACACAAGTGCGAAAAGTGGTTTTTCAACACTAACACAAGTGCGAAAAGTGGTTTTTCAACAGTATCACAAGTGCAAAAAGTGTTTTTTCCACAATAATACAAGTGCAAAAGTGGTTTCCTGCACCAACACAAGTGTGAAAAGTGTTTTTTCAACACTAACACAAGTGCGGAAAGTGGTTTTTCAACACTAACACAAGTGCGGAAAGTGGTTTTTCAACACTATCACAAGTGCAAAAAGTGTTTTTTCCACACTAATACAAGTGCAAAAGTGGTTTCCTGCACCAACACAAGTGCCAAAAGTGTTTTTTCAACACTAACACAAGTGCGAAAAGTGGTTTTTCAACACTAACACAAGTGCGAAAAGTGGTTTTTCAACACTATCACAAGTGCAAAAAGTGTTATTTCCACACCAACACAAGTGCGAAAAGTGGTTTTTCAACACTATCACAAGTGCAAAAAGTGTTATTTCCACACTAATACAAGTGCAAAAGTGGTTTCCTGCACCAACACAAGTGCGAAAAGTGGTTTTTCAACACTAACACAAGTGCGAAAAGTGGTATTTCAACACTAACATAAGTGCGAAAAGTGGTTTTTCCACACTAGTACAAGTGCAAAAGTGGTTTCCTGCACCAACACAAGTGCGAAAAGTGTTTTTTCAACACTAACACAAGGGCGAAAAGTGGTTTTTCAACAATAACACAAGTACGAAAAGTGGTTTTTCAACACTAACACAAGTGCGAAAAGTGTTTTTTCCACACTAATACAAGTGCAAAAGTGGTTTCCTGCACCAACACAAGTGCGAAAGTGGTTTCCTGCACCAACACAAGTGCGAAAAGTGGTTTTTCAACACTAACACAAGGGCGAAAAGTAGTTTTTCAACACTAACACAAGTGCGAAAAGTGGTTTTTCAACACTAACACAAGTGCGAAAAGTGGTTTTTCAACACTATCACAAGTGCAAAAAGTGTTTTTTCCACACTAATACAAGTGCAAAAGTGGTTTCCTGCACCAACACAAGTGCGAAAAGTGGTTTTTCAACACTAACACAAGTGCGAAAAGTGGTTTTTCAACACTAACACAAGTGCGAAAAGTGGTTTTTCAACAGTATCACAAGTGCAAAAAGTGTTTTTTCCACACTAATACAAGTGCAAAAGTGGTTTCCTGCACCAACACAAGTGCGAAAAGTGGTTTTTCAACACTAACACAAGTGCGAAAAGTGGTTTTTCCACACTAATACAAGTGCAAAAGTGGTTTCCTGCACCAACACAAGTGCGAAAAGTGGTTTTTCAACACTAACACAAGTGCGAAAAGTGGTTTTTCAACACTAACACAAGTGCGAAAAGTGGTATTTCAACACTAACACAAGTGCGAGAAGTGGTTTTCCACACTAATACAAGTGCAAAAGTGGTTTCCTGCACCAACACAAGTGCGAAAATTGGTTTTTCAACACTAACACAAGTGCGAAAATTGGTTTTTCAACACTATCACAAGTGCAAAAAGTGTTTTTTCCACACTAACACAAGTGCGAAAAGTGGTTGTTCCACACTAATACAAGTGCAAAAGTGGTTTCCTGCACCAACACAAGTGCGAAAAGTAGTTTTTCAACACTAACACAAGTGCGAAAAGTGGTTTTTCAACACTAACACAAGTGCGAAAAGTGGTTTTTCAACACTATCACAAGTGCAAAAAGTGTTTTTTCCACACTAATACAAGTGCAAAAGTGGTTTCCTGCACCAAGACAAGTGCGAAAAGTGGTTTTTCAACACTAACACAAGTGCGAAAAGTGGTATTTCAACACTAACACAAGTGCGAAAAGTGGTTTTTCAACACTATCACAAGTGCAAAAAGTGTTTTTTCCACACTAATACAAGTGCAAAAGTGGTTTCCTGCACCAACACAAGTGCGAAATGTGGTTTTTCAACACTAACACAAGTGCGAAAAGTGGTTTTTCAACACTAACACAAGTGCGAAAAGTGGTTTTTCCACACTAATACAAGTGCAAAAGTGGTTTCCTGCACCAACACAAGTGCGAAAAGTGGTTTTTCAACACTAACACAAGTGCGAAAAGTGGTTTTTCAACACTAACACAAGTGCGAAAAGTGGTTTTTCAACACAAACACAAGTGCGAAAAGTGTTTTTTCCACACTAATACAAGTGCAAAAGTGGTTTCCTGCACCAACACAAGTGCAAAAAGTAGTTTTTCAACACTAACACAAGTGCGAAAAGTGGTTTTTCAACACTAACACAAGTGCGAAAAGTGGGTTTTCAACACTATCACAAGTGCAAAAAGTGTTTTTTCCACACTAATACAAGTGCAAAAGTGGTTTCCTGCACCAACACAAGTGCGAAAAGTGGTTTTTCAACACTAACACAAGTGCGAAAAGTGGTTTTTCAACACTATCACAAGTGCAAAAAGTGTTTTTTCCACACTAATACAAGTGCAAAAGTGGTTTCCTGCACCAACACAAGTGCGAAAAGTGGTTTTTCAACACTATCACAAGTGCAAAAAGTGTTTTTTCCACACTAATACAAGTGCAAAAGTGGTTTCCTGCACCAACACAAGTGCCAAAAGTGTTTTTTCAACACTAACACAAGTGCGAAAAGTGGTTTTTCAACACTAACAGAAGTGCGAAAAGTGGTTTTTCAACACTATCACAAGAGCAAAAAGTGTTATTTCCACACTAATACAAGTGCAAAAGTGGTTTCCTGCACCAACACAAGTGCGAAAAGTGGTTTTTCAACACTAACACAAGTGCAAAAAGTGGTTTTTCAACACTATCACAAGTGCAAAAAGTGTTTTTTCCACACTAATACAAGTGCAAAAGTGGTTTCCTGCACCAACACAAGTGCGAAATGTGGTTTTTCAACACTAACACAAGTGCGAAAAGTGGTTTTTCAACACTAACACAAGCGCGAAAAGTGGTTTTTCAACACTATCACAAGTGCAAAAAGTGTTTTCTCCACACTAATACAAGTGCAAAAGTGGTTTCCTGCACCAACACAAGTGCGAAAAGTGGTTTTTCAACACTAACACAAGTGCAAAAAGTGTTTTTTCAACACTAACACAAGTGCAAAAAGTGGTTTTTCAACACTAACACAAGTGCAAAAAGTGTTTTTTCAACACTAACACAAGTGCAAAAAGTGGTTTTTCAACACTATCACAAGTGCAAAAAGTGTTTTTTCCACACTAATACAAGTGCAAAAGTGGTTTCCTGCACCAACACAAGTGTAAAATGTGGTTTTTCAACACTAACACAAGTGCGAAAAGTGGTTTTTCAACACTAACACAAGCGCGAAAAGTGGTTTTTCAACACTATCACAAGTGCAAAAAGTGTTTTCTCCACACTAATACAAGTGCAAAAGTGGTTTCCTGCACCAACACAAGTGCGAAAAGTGGTTTTTCAACACTAACACAAGTGCGAAAAGTGGTTTTTCAACACTAACACAAGTGCGAAAAGTGGTTTTTCAACACTATCGCAAGTGCAAAAAGTGTTTTTTTCACACTAATACAAGTGCAAAAGTGGTTTCCTGCACCAACACAAGTGCGCAAAGTGGTTTTTGAACACTAACACAAGTGCGAAAAGTGGTTTTTCAGCACTAACACAAGTGCGAAAAGTGGTTTTTCCCACTAATACAAGTGCAAAAGTGGTTTCCTGCACCAACACAAGTGCGAAAAGTGGTTTTTCAACACTAACACAAGTGCGAAAAGTGGTATTTCAACACTAACACAAGTGCGAAAAGTGGTTTTTCCACACTAATACAAGTGCAAAAGTGGTTTCCTGCACCAACACAAGTGCGAAAAGTGGTTTTTCAACACTAACACAAGTGCGAAAAGTGGTTTTTCAACACTAATACAAGTGCGAAAAGTGGTTTTTCCACACTAATACAAGTGCAAAAGTGGTTTCCTGCACCAACACAAGTGCGAAAAGTGGTTTTTCAACACTAACACAAGTGCGAAAAGTGGTTTTTCAACACTAACACAAGTGCGAAAAGTGGTTTTTCAACAGTATCACAAGTGCAAAAAGTGTTTTTTCCACACTAATACAAGTGCAAAAGTGGTTTCCTGCACCAACACAAGTGTGAAAAGTGTTTTTTCAACACTAACACAAGTGCGGAAAGTGGTTTTTCAACACTAACACAAGTGCGGAAAGTGGTTTTTCAACACTATCACAAGTGCAAAAAGTGTTTTTTCCACACTAATACAAGTGCAAAAGTGGTTTCCTGCACCAACACAAGTGCCAAAAGTGTTTTTTCAACACTAACACAAGTGCGAAAAGTGGTTTTTCAACACTAACACAAGTGCGAAAAGTGGTTTTTCAACACTATCACAAGTGCAAAAAGTGTTATTTCCACACCAACACAAGTGCGAAAAGTGGTTTTTCAACACTATCACAAGTGCAAAAAGTGTTATTTCCACACTAATACAAGTGCAAAAGTGGTTTCCTGCACCAACACAAGTGCGAAAAGTGGTTTTTCAACACTAACACAAGTGCGAAAAGTGGTATTTCAACACTAACATAAGTGCGAAAAGTGGTTTTTCCACACTAGTACAAGTGCAAAAGTGGTTTCCTGCACCAACACAAGTGCGAAAAGTGTTTTTCAACACTAACACAAGGGCGAAAAGTGGTTTTTCAACAATAACACAAGTACGAAAAGTGGTTTTTCAACACTAACACAAGTGCGAAAAGTGTTTTTTCCACACTAATACAAGTGCAAAAGTGGTTTCCTGCACCAACACAAGTGCGAAAGTGGTTTCCTGCACCAACACAAGTGCGAAAAGTGGTTTTTCAACACTAACACAAGGGCGAAAAGTAGTTTTTCAACACTAACACAAGTGCGAAAAGTGGTTTTTCAACACTAACACAAGTGCGAAAAGTGGTTTTTCAACACTATCACAAGTGCAAAAAGTGTTTTTTCCACACTAATACAAGTGCAAAAGTGGTTTCCCTGCACCAACACAAGTGCGAAAAGTGGTTTTTCAACACTAACACAAGTGCGAAAAGTGGTTTTTCAACACTAACACAAGTGCGAAAAGTGGTTTTTCAACAGTATCACAAGTGCAAAAAGTGTTTTTTCCACACTAATACAAGTGCAAAAGTGGTTTCCTGCACCAACACAAGTGCGAAAAGTGGTTTTTCAACACTAACACAAGTGCGAAAAGTGGTTTTTCCACACTAATACAAGTGCAAAAGTGGTTTCCTGCACCAACACAAGTGCGAAAAGTGGTTTTCAACACTAACACAAGTCAAGTGCGAAAAGTGGTTTTTCAACACTAACACAAGTGCGAAAAGTGGTATTTCAACACTAACACAAGTGCGAGAAGTGGTTTTCCACACTAATACAAGTGCAAAAGTGGTTTCCTGCACCAACACAAGTGCGAAAAGTGGTTTTTCAACACTAACACAAGTGCGAAAATTGGTTTTTCAACACTATCACAAGTGCAAAAAGTGTTTTTTCCACACTAACACAAGTGCGAAAAGTGGTTGTTCCACACTAATACAAGTGCAAAGTGGTTTCCTGCACCAACACAAGTGCGAAAAGTAGTTTTCAACACTAACACAAGTGCGAAAAGTGGTTTTTCAACACTAACACAAGTGCGAAAAGTGGTTTTTCAACACTATCACAAGTGCAAAAAGTGTTTTTTCCACACTAATACAAGTGCAAAAGTGGTTTCCTGCACCAAGACAAGTGCGAAAAGTGGTTTTTCAACACTAACACAAGTGCGAAAAGTGGTATTTCAACACTAACACAAGTGCGAAAAGTGGTTTTTCAACACTATCACAAGTGCAAAAAGTGTTTTTTCCACACTAATACAAGTGCAAAAGTGGTTTCCTGCACCAACACAAGTGCGAAAAGTGGTTTTTCAACACTAACACAAGTGCGAAAAGTGGTTTTTCAACACTAACACAAGTGCGAAAAGTGGTTTTTCCACACTAATACAAGTGCAAAAGTGGTTTCCTGCACCAACACAAGTTCGAAAAGTGGTTTTTTTCAACACTAACACAAGTGCGAAAAGTGGTTTTTCAACACTAACACAAGTGCGAAAAGTGGTTTTTCAACACAAACACAAGTGCGAAAAGTGTTTTTTCCACACTAATACAAGTGCAAAAGTGGTTTCCTGCACCAACACAAGTGCAAAAAGTAGTTTTCAACACTAACACAAGTGCGAAAAGTGGTTTTTCAACACTAACACAAGTGCGAAAAGTGGGTTTTCAACACTATCACAAGTGCAAAAAGTGTTTTTTCCACACTAATACAAGTGCAAAAGTGGTTTCCTGCACCAACACAAGTGCGAAAAGTGGTTTTTCAACACTAACACAAGTGCGAAAAGTGGTTTTTCAACACTATCACAAGTGCAAAAAGTGTTTTTTCCACACTAATACAAGTGCAAAAGTGGTTTCCTGCACCAACACAAGTGCGAAAAGTGGTTTTTCAACACTATCACAAGTGCAAAAAGTGTTTTTTCCACACTAATACAAGTGCAAAAGTGGTTTCCTGCACCAACACAAGTGCCAAAAGTGTTTTTTCAACACTAACACAAGTGCGAAAAGTGGTTTTTCAACACTAACAGAAGTGCGAAAAGTGGTTTTTCAACACTATCACAAGAGCAAAAAGTGTTATTTCCACACTAATACAAGTGCAAAAGTGGTTTCCTGCACCAACACAAGTGCGAAAAGTGGTTTTTCAACACTAACACAAGTGCAAAAAGTGGTTTTTCAACACTATCACAAGTGCAAAAAGTGTTTTTTCCACACTAATACAAGTGCAAAAGTGGTTTCCTGCACCAACACAAGTGCGAAATGTGGTTTTTCAACACTAACACAAGTGCGAAAAGTGGTTTTTCAACACTAACACAAGCGCGAAAAGTGGTTTTTCAACACTATCACAAGTGCAAAAAGTGTTTTCTCCACACTAATACAAGTGCAAAAGTGGTTTCCTGCACCAACACAAGTGCGAAAAGTGGTTTTTCAACACTAACACAAGTGCAAAAAGTGTTTTTTCAACACTAACACAAGTGCAAAAAGTGGTTTTTCAACACTATCACAAGTGCAAAAAGTGTTTTTTCCACACTAATACAAGTGCAAAAGTGGTTTCCTGCACCAACACAAGTGCGAAATGTGGTTTTTCAACACTAACACAAGTGCGAAAAGTGGTTTTTCAACACTAACACAAGCGCGAAAAGTGGTTTTTCAACACTATCACAAGTGCAAAAAGTGTTTTCTCCACACTAATACAAGTGCAAAAGTGGTTTCCTGCACCAACACAAGTGCGAAAAGTGGTTTTTCAACACTAACACAAGTGCGAAAAGTGGTTTTCAACACTAACACAAGTGCGAAAAGTGGTTTTTCAACACTATCACAAGTGCAAAAAGTGTTTTTTCCACACTAATACAAGTGCAAAAGTGGTTTCCTGCACCAACACAAGTGCGAAAAGTGGTTTTTCAACACTAACACAAGTGCGAAAAGTGGTTTTTCAACACTAACACAAGTGCGAAAAGTGGTTTTTCAACACTAACACAAGTGCGAAAAGTGGTTTTTCCACACTAATACAAGTGCAAAAAGTGGTTTCCTGCACCAACACAAGTGCGAAAAGTGGTTTTTCAACGCTAACACAAGTGCGAAAAGTGGTATTTCAACACTAACACAAGTGCGAAAAGTGGTTTTTCCACACTAATACAAGTGCAAAAGTGGTTTCCTGCACCAACACAAGTGCGAAAAGTGGTTTTTCAACACTAACACAAGTGCGAAAAGTGGTTTTTCAACACTATCACAAGTGCAAAAAGTGTTTTTTCCACACTAATACAAGTGCAAAAGTGGTTTCCTGCACCAACACAAGTGCGAAAAGTGGTTTTTCAACACTAACACAAGTGCGAAAAGTGCTTTTTCCACACTAATACAAGTGCAAAAGTGGTTTCCTGCACCAACACAAGTGCGAAAAGTGGTTTTTCAACACTAACACAAGTGCGAAAAGTGGTTTTTCAACACTAATACAAGTGCAAAAGTGGTTTCCTGCACCAACACAAGTGCGAAAAGTGGTTTTTCAACACTAACACAAGTGCGAAAAGTGGTATTTCAACACTAACACAAGTGCGAAAAGTGGTTTTTCAACACTATCACAAGTGCAAAAAGTGTTTTTTCCACACTAATACAAGTGCAAAAGTGGTTTCCTGCACCAACACAAGTGCGAAAAGTGGTTTTTCAACACTAACACAAGTGCGAAAAGTGGTTTTTCAACACTAACACAAGTGCGAAAAGTGGTTTTTCCACACTAATACAAGTGCAAAAGTGGTTTCCTGCACCAACACAAGTGCGAAAAGTGGTTTTTCAACACTAACACAAGTGCGAAAAGTGGTTTTTCAACACTAACACAAGTGCGAAAAGTGGTTTTTCAACACAAACACAAGTGCGAAAAGTGTTTTTTCCACACTAATACAAGTGCAAAAGTGGTTTCCTGCACCAACACAAGTGCAAAAAGTAGTTTTTCAACACTAACACAAGTGCGAAAAGTGGTTTTTCAACACTAACACAAGTGCGAAAAGTGGGTTTTCAACACTATCACAAGTGCAAAAAGTGTTTTTTCCACACTAATACAAGTGCAAAAGTGGTTTCCTGCACCAACACAAGTGCGAAAAGTGGTTTTTCAACACTAACACAAGTGCGAAAAGTGGTTTTTCAACACTATCACAAGTGCAAAAAGTGTTTTTTCCACACTAATACAAGTGCAAAAGTGGTTTCCTGCACCAACACAAGTGCGAAAAGTGGTTTTTCAACACTATCACAAGTGCAAAAAGTGTTTTTTCCACACTAATACAAGTGCAAAAGTGGTTTCCTGCACCAACACAAGTGCCAAAAGTGTTTTTTCAACACTAACACAAGTGCGAAAAGTGGTTTTTCAACACTAACAGAAGTGCGAAAAGTGGTTTTTCAACACTATCACAAGTGCAAAAAGTGTTATTTCCACACTAATACAAGTGCAAAAGTGGTTTCCTGCACCAACACAAGTGCGAAAAGTGGTTTTTCAACACTAACACAAGTGCAAAAAGTGGTTTTTCAACACTATCACAAGTGCAAAAAGTGTTTTTTCCACACTAATACAAGTGCAAAAGTGGTTTCCTGCACCAACACAAGTGCGAAATGTGGTTTTTCAACACTAACACAAGTGCGAAAAGTGGTTTTTCAACACTAACACAAGCGCGAAAAGTGGTTTTTCAACACTATCACAAGTGCAAAATGTGTTTTCTCCACACTAATACAAGTGCAAAAGTGGTTTCCTGCACCAACACAAGTGCGAAAAGTGGTTTTTCAACACTAACACAAGTGCGAAAAGTGGTTTTTCAACACTATCACAAGTGCAAAAAGTGTTTTTTCCACACTAATACAAGTGCAAAAGTGGTTTCCTGCACCAACACAAGTGCGAAAAGTGGTTTTTCAACACTATCACAAGTGCAAAAAGTGTTTTTTCCACACTAATACAAGTGCAAAAGTGGTTTCCTGCACCAACACAAGTGCCAAAAGTGTTTTTTCAACACTAACACAAGTGTGAAAAGTGGTTTTTCAACACTAACAGAAGTGCGAAAAGTGGTTTTTCAACACTATCACAAGAGCAAAAAGTGTTATTTCCACACTAATACAAGTGCAAAAGTGGTTTCCTGCACCAACACAAGTGCCAAAAGTGTTTTTTCAACACTAACACAAGTGTGAAAAGTGGTTTTTCAACACTAACAGAAGTGCGAAAAGTGGTTTTTCAACACTATCACAAGAGCAAAAAGTGTTATTTCCACACTAATACAAGTGCAAAAGTGGTTTCCTGCACCAACACAAGTGCGAAAAGTGTTTTTTCAACACTAACACAAGTGCAAAAAGTGTTTTCTCCACACTAATACAAGTGCAAAAGTGGTTTCCTGCACCAACACAAGTGCGAAAAGTGGTTTTTCAACACTAACACAAGTGCAAAAAGTGTTTTTTCAACACTAACACAAGTGCAAAAAGTGGTTTTTCAACACTATCACAAGTGCAAAAAGTGTTTTTTCCACACTAATACAAGTGCAAAAGTGGTTTCCTGCACCAACAAAAGTGCGAAATGTGGTTTTTCAACACTAACACAAGTGCGAAAAGTGGTTTTTCAACACTAACACAAGCGCGAAAAGTGGTTTTTCAACACTATCACAAGTGCAAAAAGTGTTTTCTCCACACTAATACAAGTGCAAAAGTGGTTTTCTGCACCAACACAAGTGCGAAAAGTGGTTTTTCAACACTAACACAAGTGCGAAAAGTGGTTTTTCAACACTAACACAAGTGCGAAAAGTGGTTTTTCAACACTATCACAAGTGCAAAAAGTGTTTTTTCTACACTAATACAAGTGCAAAAGTGGTTTCCTGCACCAACACAAGTGCGAAAAGTGGTTTTTCAACACTAACACAAGTGCGAAAAGTGGTTTTTCAACACTAACACAAGTGCGAAAAGTGGTTTTTCAACACTAACACAAGTGCGAAAAGTGGTTTTTCCACACTAATACAAGTGCAAAAGTGGTTTCCTGCACCAACACAAGTGCGAAAAGTGGTTTTTCAACACTAACACAAGTGCGAAAAGTGGTATTTCAACACTAACACAAGTGCGAAAAGTGGTTTTTCCACACTAATACAAGTGCAAAAGTGGTTTCCTGCACCAACACAAGTGCGAAAAGTGGTTTTTCAACACTAACACAAGTGCGAAAAGTGGTTTTTCAACACTATCACAAGTGCAAAAAGTGTTTTTTCCACACTAATACAAGTGCAAAAGTGGTTTCCTGCACCAACACAAGTGCGAAAAGTGGTTTTTCAACACTAACACAAGTGCGAAAAGTGCTTTTTCCACACTAATACAAGTGCAAAAGTGGTTTCCTGCACCAACACAAGTGCGAAAAGTGGTTTTTCAACACTAACACAAGTGCGAAAAGTGGTTTTTCAACACTAATACAAGTGCAAAAGTGGTTTCCTGCACCAACACTTGTGCGAAAAGTGGTTTTTCAACACTAACACAAGTGCGAAAAGTGGTATTTCAACACTAACACAAGTGCGAAAAGTGGTTTTTCAACACTATCACAAGTGCAAAAAGTGTTTTTTCCACACTAATACAAGTGCAAAAGTGGTTTCCTGCACCAACACAAGTGCGAAAAGTGGTTTTTCAACACTAACACAAGTGCGAAAAGTGGTTTTTCAACACTAACACAAGTGCGAAAAGTGGTTTTTGCACACTAATACAAGTGCAAAAGTGGTTTCCTGCACCAACACAAGTGCGAAAAGTGGTTTTTCAACACTAACACAAGTGCGAAAAGTGGTTTTTCAACACTAACACAAGCGCGAAAAGTGGTTTTTCAACACAAACACAAGTGCGAAAAGTGTTTTTTCCACACTAATACAAGTGCAAAAGTGGTTTCCTGCACCAACACAAGTGCAAAAAGTAGTTTTTCAACACTAACACAAGTGCGAAAAGTGGTTTTTCAACACTAACACAAGTGCGAAAAGTGGGTTTTCAACACTATCACAAGTGCGAAAAGTGGTTTTTCAACACTAACACAAGTGCGAAAAGTGGTTTTTCCACACTAATACAAGTGCAAAAGTGGTTTCCTGCACCAACACAAGTGCGAAAAGTGGTTTTTCAACACTAACACAAGTGCGAAAAGTGGTATTTCAACACTAACACAAGTGCGAAAAGTGGTTTTTCCACACTAATACAAGTGCAAAAGTGGTTTCCTGCACCAACACAAGTGCGAAAAGTGGTTTTTCAACACTAACACAAGTGCGAAAAGTGGTTTTTCAACACTATCACAAGTGCAAAAAGTGTTTTTTCCACACTAATACAAGTGCAAAAGTGGTTTCCTGCACCAACACAAGTGCGAAAAGTGGTTTTTCAACACTAACACAAGTGCGAAAAGTGCTTTTTCCACACTAATACAAGTGCAAAAGTGGTTTCCTGCACCAACACAAGTGCGAAAAGTGGTTTTTCAACACTAACACAAGTGCGAAAAGTGGTTTTTCAACACTAATACAAGTGCAAAAGTGGTTTCCTGCACCAACACAAGTGCGAAAAGTGGTTTTTCAACACTAACACAAGTGCGAAAAGTGGTATTTCAACACTAACACAAGTGCGAAAAGTGGTTTTTCAACACTATCACAAGTGCAAAAAGTGTTTTTTCCACACTAATACAAGTGCAAAAGTGGTTTCCTGCACCAACACAAGTGCGAAAAGTGGTTTTTCAACACTAACACAAGTGCGAAAAGTGGTTTTTCAACACTAACACAAGTGCGAAAAGTGGTTTTTCCACACTAATACAAGTGCAAAAGTGGTTTCCTGCACCAACACAAGTGCGAAAAGTGGTTTTTCAACACTAACACAAGTGCGAAAAGTGGTTTTTCAACACTAACACAAGTGCGAAAAGTGGTTTTTCAACACAAACACAAGTGCGAAAAGTGTTTTTTCCACACTAATACAAGTGCAAAAGTGGTTTCCTGCACCAACACAAGTGCAAAAAGTAGTTTTTCAACACTAACACAAGTGCGAAAAGTGGTTTTTCAACACTAACACAAGTGCGAAAAGTGGGTTTTCAACACTATCACAAGTGCAAAAAGTGTTTTTTCCACACTAATACAAGTGCAAAAGTGGTTTCCTGCACCAACACAAGTGCGAAAAGTGGTTTTTCAACACTAACACAAGTGCGAAAAGTGGTTTTTCAACACTATCACAAGTGCAAAAAGTGTTTTTTCCACACTAATACAAGTGCAAAAGTGGTTTCCTGCACCAACACAAGTGCGAAAAGTGGTTTTTCAACACTATCACAAGTGCAAAAAGTGTTTTTTCCACACTAATACAAGTGCAAAAGTGGTTTCCTGCACCAACACAAGTGCCAAAAGTGTTTTTTCAACACTAACACAAGTGCGAAAAGTGGTTTTTCAACACTAACAGAAGTGCGAAAAGTGGTTTTTCAACACTATCACAAGTGCAAAAAGTGTTATTTCCACACTAATACAAGTGCAAAAGTGGTTTCCTGCACCAACACAAGTGCGAAAAGTGGTTTTTCAACACTAACACAAGTGCAAAAAGTGTTTTTTCAACACTAACACAAGTGCAAAAAGTGGTTTTTCAACACTATCACAAGTGCAAAAAGTGTTTTTTCCACACTAATACAAGTGCAAAAGTGGTTTCCTGCACCAACACAAGTGCGAAATGTGGTTTTTCAACACTAACACAAGTGCGAAAAGTGGTTTTTCAACACTAACACAAGCGCGAAAAGTGGTTTTTCAACACTATCACAAGTGCAAAAAGTGTTTTCTCCACACTAATACAAGTGCAAAAGTGGTTTCCTGCACCAACACAAGTGCGAAAAGTGGTTTTTCAACACTAACACAAGTGCGAAAAGTGGTTTTTCAACACTATCACAAGTGCAAAAAGTGTTTTTTCCACACTAATACAAGTGCAAAAGTGGTTTCCTGCACCAACACAAGTGCGAAAAGTGGTTTTTCAACACTATTACAAGTGCAAAAAGTGTTTTTTCCACACTAATACAAGTGCAAAAGTGGTTTCCTGCACCAACACAAGTGCCAAAAGTGTTTTTTCAACACTAACACAAGTGCGAAAAGTGGTTTTTCAACACTAACAGAAGTGCGAAAAGTGGTTTTTCAACACTATCACAAGAGCAAAAAGTGTTATTTCCACACTAATACAAGTGCAAAAGTGGTTTCCTGCACCAACACAAGTGCGAAAAGTGGTTTTTCAACACTAACACAAGTGCAAAAAGTGTTTTTTCAACACTAACACAAGTGCAAAAAGTGGTTTTTCAACACTATCACAAGTGCAAAAAGTGGTTTTTCAACACTATCACAAGTGCAAAAAGTGTTTTTTCCACACTAATACAAGTGCAAAAGTGGTTTCCTGCACCAACACAAGTGCGAAATGTGGTTTTTCAACACTAACACAAGTGCGAAAAGTGGTTTTTCAACACTAACACAAGCGCGAAAAGTGGTTTTTCAACACTATCACAAGTGCAAAAAGTGTTTTTTCCACACTAATACAAGTGCAAAAGTGGTTTCCTGCACCAACACAAGTGCGAAAAGTGGTTTTTCAACACTAACACAAGTGCAAAAAGTGTTTTTTCAACACTAACACAAGTGCAAAAAGTGGTTTTTCAACACTATCACAAGTGCAAAAAGTGTTTTTTCCACACTAATACAAGTGCAAAAGTGGTTTCCTGCACCAACACAAGTGCGAAATGTGGTTTTTCAACACTAACACAAGTGCGAAAAGTGGTTTTTCAACACTAACACAAGCGCGAAAAGTGGTTTTTCAACACTATCACAAGTGCAAAAAGTGTTTTCTCCACACTAATACAAGTGCAAAAGTGGTTTCCTGCACCAACACAAGTGCGAAAAGTGGTTTTTCAACACTAACACAAGTGCGAAAAGTGGTTTTTCAACACTAACACAAGTGCGAAAAGTGGTTTTTCAACACTATCACAAGTGCAAAAAGTGTTTTTTCCACACTAATACAAGTGCAAAAGTGGTTTCCTGCACCAACACAAGTGCGAAAAGTGGTTTTTCAACACTAACACAAGTGCGAAAAGTGGTTTTTCAACACTAACACAAGTGCGAAAAGTGGTTTTTCAACACTAACACAAGTGCGAAAAGTGGTTTTTCCACACTAATACAAGTGCAAAAGTGGTTTCCTGCACCAACACAAGTGCGAAAAGTGGTTTTTCAACACTAACACAAGTGCGAAAAGTGGTATTTCAACACTAACACAAGTGCGAAAAGTGGTTTTTCCACACTAATACAAGTGCAAAAGTGGTTTCCTGCACCAACACAAGTGCGAAAAGTGGTTTTTCAACACTAACACAAGTGCGAAAAGTGGTTTTTCAACACTATCACAAGTGCAAAAAGTGTTTTTTCCACACTAATACAAGTGCAAAAGTGGTTTCCTGCACCAACACAAGTGCGAAAAGTGGTTTTTCAACACTAACACAAGTGCGAAAAGTGCTTTTTCCACACTAATACAAGTGCAAAAGTGGTTTCCTGCACCAACACAAGTGCGAAAAGTGGTTTTTCAACACTAACACAAGTGCGAAAAGTGGTTTTTCAACACTAATACAAGTGCAAAAGTGGTTTCCTGCACCAACACAAGTGCGAAAAGTGGTTTTTCAACACTAACACAAGTGCGAAAAGTGGTATTTCAACACTAACACAAGTGCGAAAAGTGGTTTTTCAACACTATCACAAGTGCAAAAAGTGTTTTTTCCACACTAATACAAGTGCAAAAGTGGTTTCCTGCACCAACACAAGTGCGAAAAGTGGTTTTTCAACACTAACACAAGTGGGAAAAGTGGTTTTTCAACACTAACACAAGTGCGAAAAGTGGTTTTTCCACACTAATACAAGTGCAAAAGTGGTTTCCTGCACCAACACAAGTGCGAAAAGTGGTTTTTCAACACTAACACAAGTGCGAAAAGTGGTTTTTCAACACCAACACAAGTGCGAAAAGTGGTTTTTCAACACAAACACAAGTGCGAAAAGTGGTTTTTCAACACTAACACAAGTGCGAAAAGTGGTTTTTCAACACTATCACAAGTGCAAAAAGTGTTTTTTCCACTCTAATACAAGTGCAAAAGTGGTTTCCTGCACCAACACAAGTGCGAAAAGTGGTTTTTCAACACTAACACAAGTGCGAAAAGTGGTTTTTCCACACTAATACAAGTGCAAAAGTGGTTTCCTGCACCAACACAAGTGCGAAAAGTGGTTTTTCAACACTAACACAAGTGCGAAAAGTGGTTTTTCAACACTAATACAAGTGTAAAAGTGGTTTCCTGCACCAACACAAGTGCGAAAAGTGGTTTTTCAACACTAACACAAGTGCGAAAAGTGGTATTTCAACACTAACACAAGTGCGAAAAGTGGTTTTTCAACACTATCACAAGTGCAAAAAGTGTTTTTTCCACACTAATACAAGTGCAAAAGTGGTTTCCTGCACCAACACAAGTGTGAAAAGTGTTTTTTCAACACTAACACAAGTGCGGGAAGTGGTTTTTCAACACTAACACAAGTGCGGAAAGTAGTTTTTCAACACTATCACAAGTGCAAAAAGTGTTTTTTCCACACTAATACAAGTGCAAAAGTGGTTTCCTGCACCAACACAAGTGCCAAAAGTGTTTTTTCAACACTAACACAAGTGCGAAAAGTGGTTTTACAACACTAACAGAAGTGCGAAAAGTGGTTTTTCAACACTATCACAAGTGCAAAAAGTGTTATTTCCACACTAATACAAGTGCAAAAGTGGTTTCCTGCACCAACACAAGTGCGAAAAGTGGTTTTTCAACACTAACACAAGTGCAAAAAGTGTTTTTTCAACACTAACACAAGTGCAAAAAGTGGTTTTTCAACACTATCACAAGTGCAAAAAGTGTTTTTTCCACACTAATACAAGTGCAAAAGTGGTTTCCTGCACCAACACAAGTGCGAAATGTGGTTTTTCAACACTAACACAAGTGCGAAAAGTGGTTTTTCAACACTAACACAAGCGCGAAAAGTGGTTTTTCAACACTATCACAAGTGCAAAAAGTGTTTTCTCCACACTAATACAAGTGCAAAAGTGGTTTCCTGCACCAACACAAGTGCGAAAAGTGGTTTTTCAACACTAACACAAGTGCGAAAAGTGGTTTTTCAACACTAACACAAGTGCGAAAAGTGGTTTTTCAACACTATCGCAAGTGCAAAAAGTGTTTTTTCCACACTAATACAAGTGCAAAAGTGGTTTCCTGCACCAACACAAGTGCGCAAAGTGGTTTTTGAACACTAACACAAGTGCGAAAAGTGGTTTTTCAACACTAACACAAGTGCGAAAAGTGGTTTTTCCCACTAATACAAGTGCAAAAGTGGTTTCCTGCACCAACACAAGTGCGAAAAGTGGTTTTTCAACACTAACACAAGTGCGAAAAGTGGTATTTCAACACTAACACAAGTGCGAAAAGTGGTTTTTCCACACTAATACAAGTGCAAAAGTGGTTTCCTGCACCAACACAAGTGCGAAAAGTGGTTTTTCAACACTAACACAAGTGCGAAAAGTGGTTTTTCAACACTATCACAAGTGCAAAAAGTGTTTTTTCCACACTAATACAAGTGCAAAAGTGGTTTCCTGCACCAACACAAGTGCGAAAAGTGGTTTTTCAACACTAACACAAGTGCGAAAAGTGGTATTTCAACACTAACACAAGTGCGAAAAGTGGTTTTTCCCACTAATACAAGTGCAAAAGTGGTTTCCTGCACCAACACAAGTGCGAAAAGTGGTTTTTCAACACTAACACAAGTGCGAAAAGTGGTTTTTCAACACTATCACAAGTGCAAAAAGTGTTTTTTCCACACTAATACAAGTGCAAAAGTGGTTTCCTGCACCAACACAAGTGCGAAAAGTGGTTTTTCAACACTATCACAAGTGCAAAAAGTGTTTTTTCCACACTAATACAAGTGCAAAAGTGGTTTCCTGCACCAACACAAGTGCCAAAAGTGTTTTTTCAACACTAACACAAGTGCGAAAAGTGGTTTTTCAACACTAATAGAAGTGCGAAAAGTGGTTTTTCAACACTATCACAAGTGCAAAAAGTGTTATTTCCACACTAATACAAGTGCAAAAGTGGTTTCCTGCACCAACACAAGTGCGAAAAGTGGTTTTTCAACACTAACACAAGTGCAAAAAGTGTTTTTTCAACACTAACACAAGTGCAAAAAGTGGTTTTTCAACACTATCACAAGTGCAAAAAGTGTTTTTTCCACACTAATACAAGTGCAAAAGTGGTTTCCTGCACCAACACAAGTGCGAAATGTGGTTTTTCAACACTAACACAAGTGCGAAAAGTGGTTTTTCAACACTAACACAAGTGCGAAAAGTGGTTTTTCCACACTAATACAAGTGCAAAAGTGGTTTCCTGCACCAACACAAGTGCGAAAAGTGGTTTTTCAACACTAACACAAGTGCGAAAAGTGGTTTTTCAACACTAACACAAGTGCGAAAAGTGGTTTTTCAACACAAACACAAGTGCGAAAAGTGTTTTTTCCACACTAATACAAGTGCAAAAGTGGTTTCCTGCACCAACACAAGTGCAAAAAGTAGTTTTTCAACACTAACACAAGTGCGAAAAGTGGTTTTTCAACACTAACACAAGTGCGAAAAGTGGGTTTTCAACACTATCACAAGTGCAAAAAGTGTTTTTTCCACACTAATACAAGTGCAAAAGTGGTTTCCTGCACCAACACAAGTGCGAAAAGTGGTTTTTCAACACTAACACAAGTGTGAAAAGTGGTTTTTCAACACTATCACAAGTGCAAAAAGTGTTTTTTCCACACTAATACAAGTGCAAAAGTGGTTTCCTGCACCAACACAAGTGCGAAAAGTGGTTTTTCAACACTATCACAAGTGCAAAAAGTGTTTTTTCCACACTAATACAAGTGCAAAAGTGGTTTCCTGCACCAACACAAGTGCGAAATGTGGTTTTTCAACACTAACACAAGTGCGAAAAGTGGTTTTTCAACACTAACACAAGCGCGAAAAGTGGTTTTTCAACACTATCACAAGTGCAAAAAGTGTTTTCTCCACACTAATACAAGTGCAAAAGTGGTTTCCTGCACCAACACAAGTGCGAAAAGTGGTTTTTCAACACTAACACAAGTGCGAAAAGTGGTTTTTCAACACTATCACAAGTGCAAAAAGTGTTTTTTCCACACTAATACAAGTGCAAAAGTGGTTTCCTGCACCAACACAAGTGCGAAAAGTGGTTTTTCAACACTATTACAAGTGCAAAAAGTGTTTTTTCCACACTAATACAAGTGCAAAAGTGGTTTCCTGCACCAACACAAGTGCCAAAAGTGTTTTTTCAACACTAACACAAGTGCGAAAAGTGGTTTTTCAACACTAACAGAAGTGCGAAAAGTGGTTTTTCAACACTATCACAAGAGCAAAAAGTGTTATTTCCACACTAATACAAGTGCAAAAGTGGTTTCCTGCACCAACACAAGTGCGAAAAGTGGTTTTTCAACACTAACACAAGTGCAAAAAGTGTTTTTTCAACACTAACACAAGTGCAAAAAGTGGTTTTTCAACACTATCACAAGTGCAAAAAGTGGTTTTTCAACACTATCACAAGTGCAAAAAGTGTTTTTTCCACACTAATACAAGTGCAAAAGTGGTTTCCTGCACCAACACAAGTGCGAAATGTGGTTTTTCAACACTAACACAAGTGCGAAAAGTGGTTTTTCAACACTAACACAAGCGCGAAAAGTGGTTTTTCAACACTATCACAAGTGCAAAAAGTGTTTTCTCCACACTAATACAAGTGCAAAAGTGGTTTCCTGCACCAACACAAGTGCGAAAAGTGGTTTTTCAACACTAACACAAGTGCAAAAAGTGTTTTTTCAACACTAACACAAGTGCAAAAAGTGGTTTTTCAACACTATCACAAGTGCAAAAAGTGTTTTTTCCACACTAATACAAGTGCAAAAGTGGTTTCCTGCACCAACACAAGTGCGAAATGTGGTTTTTCAACACTAACACAAGTGCGAAAAGTGGTTTTTCAACACTAACACAAGCGCGAAAAGTGGTTTTTCAACACTATCACAAGTGCAAAAAGTGTTTTCTCCACACTAATACAAGTGCAAAAGTGGTTTCCTGCACCAACACAAGTGCGAAAAGTGGTTTTTCAACACTAACACAAGTGCGAAAAGTGGTTTTTCAACACTAACACAAGTGCGAAAAGTGGTTTTTCAACACTATCACAAGTGCAAAAAGTGTTTTTTCCACACTAATACAAGTGCAAAAGTGGTTTCCTGCACCAACACAAGTGCGAAAAGTGGTTTTTCAACACTAACACAAGTGCGAAAAGTGGTTTTTCAACACTAACACAAGTGCGAAAAGTGGTTTTTCAACACTAACACAAGTGCGAAAAGTGGTTTTTCCACACTAATACAAGTGCAAAAGTGGTTTCCTGCACCAACACAAGTGCGAAAAGTGGTTTTTCAACACTAACACAAGTGCGAAAAGTGGTATTTCAACACTAACACAAGTGCGAAAAGTGGTTTTTCCACACTAATACAAGTGCAAAAGTGGTTTCCTGCACCAACACAAGTGCGAAAAGTGGTTTTTCAACACTAACACAAGTGCGAAAAGTGGTTTTTCAACACTATCACAAGTGCAAAAAGTGTTTTTTCCACACTAATACAAGTGCAAAAGTGGTTTCCTGCACCAACACAAGTGCGAAAAGTGGTTTTTCAACACTAACACAAGTGCGAAAAGTGCTTTTTCCACACTAATACAAGTGCAAAAGTGGTTTCCTGCACCAACACAAGTGCGAAAAGTGGTTTTTCAACACTAACACAAGTGCGAAAAGTGGTTTTTCAACACTAATACAAGTGCAAAAGTGGTTTCCTGCACCAACACAAGTGCGAAAAGTGGTTTTTCAACACTAACACAAGTGCGAAAAGTGGTATTTCAACACTAACACAAGTGCGAAAAGTGGTTTTTCAACACTAGCACAAGTGCAAAAAGTGTTTTTTCCACACTAATACAAGTGCAAAAGTGGTTTCCTGCACCAACACAAGTGCGAAAAGTGGTTTTTCAACACTAACACAAGTGGGAAAAGTGGTTTTTCAACACTAACACAAGTGCGAAAAGTGGTTTTTCCACACTAATACAAGTGCAAAAGTGGTTTCCTGCACCAACACAAGTGCGAAAAGTGGTTTTTCAACACTAACACAAGTGCGAAAAGTGGTTTTTCAACACCAACACAAGTGCGAAAAGTGGTTTTTCAACACAAACACAAGTGCGAAAAGTGTTTTTTCCACACTAATACAAGTGCAAAAGTGGTTTCCTGCACCAACACAAGTGCAAAAAGTAGTTTTTCAACACTAACACAAGTGCGAAAAGTGGTTTTTCAACACTAACACAAGTGCGAAAAGTGGGTTTTCAACACTATCACAAGTGCAAAAAGTGTTTTTTCCACACTAATACAAGTGCAAAAGTGGTTTCCTGCACCAACACAAGTGCGAAAAGTGGTTTTTCAACACTAACACAAGTGCGAAAAGTGGTTTTTCAACACTATCACAAGTGCAAAAAGTGTTTTTTCCACACTAATACAAGTGCAAAAGTGGTTTCCTGCACCAACACAAGTGCGAAAAGTGGTTTTTCAACACTATCACAAGTGCAAAAAGTGTTTTTTCCACACTAATACAAGTGCAAAAGTGGTTTCCTGCACCAACACAAGTGCCAAAAGTGTTTTTTCAACACTAACACAAGTGCGAAAAGTGGTTTTTCAACACTAACAGAAGTGCGAAAAGTGGTTTTACAACACTATCACAAGTGCAAAAAGTGTTATTTCCACACTAATACAAGTGCAAAAGTGGTTTCCTGCACCAACACAAGTGCGAAAAGTGGTTTTTCAACACTAACACAAGTGCAAAAAGTGTTTTTTCAACACTAACACAAGTGCAAAAAGTGGTTTTTCAACACTATCACAAGTGCAAAAAGTGTTTTTTCCACACTAATACAAGTGCAAAAGTGGTTTCCTGCACCAACACAAGTGCGAAATGTGGTTTTTCAACACTAACACAAGTGCGAAAAGTGTTTTTTCAACACTAACACAAGCGCGAAAAGTGGTTTTTCAACACTATCACAAGTGCAAAAAGTGTTTTCTCCACACTAATACAAGTGCAAAAGTGGTTTCCTGCACCAACACAAGTGCGAAAAGTGGTTTTTCAACACTAACACAAGTGCGAAAAGTGGTTTTTCAACACTAACACAAGTGCGAAAAGTGGTTTTTCAACACTATCACAAGTGCAAAAAGTGTTTTTTCCACTCTAATACAAGTGCAAAAGTGGTTTCCTGCACCAACACAAGTGCGAAAAGTGGTTTTTCAACACTAACACAAGTGCGAAAAGTGCTTTTTCCACACTAATACAAGTGCAAAAGTGGTTTCCTGCACCAACACAAGTGCGAAAAGTGGTTTTTCAACACTAACACAAGTGCGAAAAGTGGTTTTTCAACACTAATACAAGTGTAAAAGTGGTTTCCTGCACCAACACAAGTGCGAAAAGTGGTTTTTCAACACTAACACAAGTGCGAAAAGTGGTATTTCAACACTAACACAAGTGCGAAAAGTGGTTTTTCAACACTATCACAAGTGCAAAAAGTGTTTTTTCCACACTAATACAAGTGCAAAAGTGGTTTCCTGCACCAACACAAGTGTGAAAAGTGTTTTTTCAACACTAACACAAGTGCGGGAAGTGGTTTTTCAACACTAACACAAGTGCGGAAAGTAGTTTTTCAACACTATCACAAGTGCAAAAAGTGTTTTTTCCACACTAATACAAGTGCAAAAGTGGTTTCCTGCACCAACACAAGTGCCAAAAGTGTTTTTTCAACACTAACACAAGTGCGAAAAGTGGTTTTACAACACTAACAGAAGTGCGAAAAGTGGTTTTTCAACACTATCACAAGTGCAAAAAGTGTTATTTCCACACTAATACAAGTGCAAAAGTGGTTTCCTGCACCAACACAAGTGCGAAAAGTGGTTTTTCAACACTAACACAAGTGCAAAAAGTGGTTTTTCAACACAAACACAAGTGCGAAAAGTGTTTTTTCCACACTAATACAAGTGCAAAAGTGGTTTCCTGCACCAACACAAGTGCGAAAAGTGGTTTTTCAACACTAACACAAGTGCGAAAAGTGGTATTTCAACACTAACACAAGTGCGAAAAGTGGTTTTTCAACACTATCACAAGTGCAAAAAGTGTTTTTTCCACACTAATACAAGTGCAAAAGTGGTTTCCTGCACCAACACAAGTGCGAAAAGTGGTTTTTCAACACTAACACAAGTGGGAAAAGTGGTTTTTCAACACTAACACAAGTGCGAAAAGTGGTTTTTCCACACTAATACAAGTGCAAAAGTGGTTTCCTGCACCAACACAAGTGCGAAAAGTGGTTTTTCAACACTAACACAAGTGCGAAAAGTGGTTTTTCAACACCAACACAAGTGCGAAAAGTGGTTTTTCAACACAAACACAAGTGCGAAAAGTGTTTTTTCCACACTAATACAAGTGCAAAAGTGGTTTCCTGCACCAACACAAGTGCAAGAAGTAGTTTTTCAACACTAACACAAGTGCGAAAAGTGGTTTTTCAACACTAACACAAGTGCGAAAAGTGGGTTTTCAACACTATCACAAGTGCAAAAAGTGTTTTTTCCACACTAATACAAGTGCAAAAGTGGTTTCCTGCACCAACACAAGTGCGAAAAGTGGTTTTTCAACACTAACACAAGTGCGAAAAGTGGTTTTTCAACACTATCACAAGTGCAAAAAGTGTTTTTTCCACACTAATACAAGTGCAAAAGTGGTTTCCTGCACCAACACAAGTGCGAAAAGTGGTTTTTCAACACTATCACAAGTGCAAAAAGTGTTTTTTCCACACTAATACAAGTGCAAAAGTGGTTTCCTGCACCAACACAAGTGCCAAAAGTGTTTTTTCAACACTAACACAAGTGCGAAAAGTGGTTTTTCAACACTAACAGAAGTGCGAAAAGTGGTTTTACAACACTATCACAAGTGCAAAAAGTGTTATTTCCACACTAATACAAGTGCAAAAGTGGTTTCCTGCACCAACACAAGTGCGAAAAGTGGTTTTTCAACACTAACACAAGTGCAAAAAGTGTTTTTTCAACACTAACACAAGTGCAAAAAGTGGTTTTTCAACACTATCACAAGTGCAAAAAGTGTTTTTTCCACACTAATACAAGTGCAAAAGTGGTTTCCTGCACCAACACAAGTGCGAAATGTGGTTTTTCAACACTAACACAAGTGCGAAAAGTGTTTTTTCAACACTAACACAAGCGCGAAAAGTGGTTTTTCAACACTATCACAAGTGCAAAAAGTGTTTTCTCCACACTAATACAAGTGCAAAAGTGGTTTCCTGCACCAACACAAGTGCGAAAAGTGGTTTTTCAACACTAACACAAGTGCGAAAAGTGGTTTTTCAACACTAACACAAGTGCGAAAAGTGGTTTTTCAACACTATCACAAGTGCAAAAAGTGTTTTTTCCACTCTAATACAAGTGCAAAAGTGGTTTCCTGCACCAACACAAGTGCGAAAAGTGGTTTTTCAACACTAACACAAGTGCGAAAAGTGCTTTTTCCACACTAATACAAGTGCAAAAGTGGTTTCCTGCACCAACACAAGTGCGAAAAGTGGTTTTTCAACACTAACACAAGTGCGAAAAGTGGTTTTTCAACACTAATACAAGTGTAAAAGTGGTTTCCTGCACCAACACAAGTGCGAAAAGTGTTTTTTCAACACTAACACAAGCGCGAAAAGTGGTTTTTCAACACTATCACAAGTGCAAAAAGTGTTTTTTCCACACTAATACAAGTGCAAAAGTGGTTTCCTGCACCAACACAAGTGTGAAAAGTGTTTTTTCAACACTAACACAAGTGCGGGAAGTGGTTTTTCAACACTAACACAAGTGCGGAAAGTAGTTTTTCAACACTATCACAAGTGCAAAAAGTGTTTTTTCCACACTAATACAAGTGCAAAAGTGGTTTCCTGCACCAACACAAGTGCCAAAAGTGTTTTTTCAACACTAACACAAGTGCGAAAAGTGGTTTTACAACACTAACAGAAGTGCGAAAAGTGGTTTTTCAACACTATCACAAGTGCAAAAAGTGTTATTTCCACACTAATACAAGTGCAAAAGTGGTTTCCTGCACCAACACAAGTGCGAAAAGTGGTTTTTCAACACTAACACAAGTGCAAAAAGTGGTTTTTCAACACAAACACAAGTGCGAAAAGTGTTTTTTCCACACTAATACAAGTGCAAAAGTGGTTTCCTGCACCAACACAAGTGCGAAAAGTGGTTTTTCAACACTAACACAAGTGCGAAAAGTGGTATTTCAACACTAACACAAGTGCGAAAAGTGGTTTTTCAACACTATCACAAGTGCAAAAAGTGTTTTTTCCACACTAATACAAGTGCAAAAGTGGTTTCCTGCACCAACACAAGTGCGAAAAGTGGTTTTTCAACACTAACACAAGTGGGAAAAGTGGTTTTTCAACACTAACACAAGTGCGAAAAGTGGTTTTTCCACACTAATACAAGTGCAAAAGTGGTTTCCTGCACCAACACAAGTGCGAAAAGTGGTTTTTCAACACTAACACAAGTGCGAAAAGTGGTTTTTCAACACCAACACAAGTGCGAAAAGTGGTTTTTCAACACAAACACAAGTGCGAAAAGTGTTTTTTCCACACTAATACAAGTGCAAAAGTGGTTTCCTGCACCAACACAAGTGCAAAAAGTAGTTTTTCAACACTAACACAAGTGCGAAAAGTGGTTTTTCAACACTAACACAAGTGCGAAAAGTGGGTTTTCAACACTATCACAAGTGCAAAAAGTGTTTTTTCCACACTAATACAAGTGCAAAAGTGGTTTCCTGCACCAACACAAGTGCGAAAAGTGGTTTTTCAACACTAACACAAGTGCGAAAAGTGGTTTTTCAACACTATCACAAGTGCAAAAAGTGTTTTTTCCACACTAATACAAGTGCAAAAGTGGTTTCCTGCACCAACACAAGTGCGAAAAGTGGTTTTTCAACACTATCACAAGTGCAAAAAGTGTTTTTTCCACACTAATACAAGTGCAAAAGTGGTTTCCTGCACCAACACAAGTGCCAAAAGTGTTTTTTCAACACTAACACAAGTGCGAAAAGTGGTTTTTCAACACTAACAGAAGTGCGAAAAGTGGTTTTACAACACTATCACAAGTGCAAAAAGTGTTATTTCCACACTAATACAAGTGCAAAAGTGGTTTCCTGCACCAACACAAGTGCGAAAAGTGGTTTTTCAACACTAACACAAGTGCAAAAAGTGTTTTTTCAACACTAACACAAGTGCAAAAAGTGGTTTTTCAACACTATCACAAGTGCAAAAAGTGTTTTTTCCACACTAATACAAGTGCAAAAGTGGTTTCCTGCACCAACACAAGTGCGAAATGTGGTTTTTCAACACTAACACAAGTGCGAAAAGTGTTTTTTCAACACTAACACAAGCGCGAAAAGTGGTTTTTCAACACTATCACAAGTGCAAAAAGTGTTTTCTCCACACTAATACAAGTGCAAAAGTGGTTTCCTGCACCAACACAAGTGCGAAAAGTGGTTTTTCAACACTAACACAAGTGCGAAAAGTGGTTTTTCAACACTAACACAAGTGCGAAAAGTGGTTTTTCAACACTATCACAAGTGCAAAAAGTGTTTTTTCCACTCTAATACAAGTGCAAAAGTGGTTTCCTGCACCAACACAAGTGCGAAAAGTGGTTTTTCAACACTAACACAAGTGCGAAAAGTGCTTTTTCCACACTAATACAAGTGCAAAAGTGGTTTCCTGCACCAACACAAGTGCGAAAAGTGGTTTTTCAACACTAACACAAGTGCGAAAAGTGGTTTTTCAACACTAATACAAGTGTAAAAGTGGTTTCCTGCACCAACACAAGTGCGAAAAGTGGTTTTTCAACACTAACACAAGTGCGAAAAGTGGTATTTCAACACTAACACAAGTGCGAAAAGTGGTTTTTCAACACTATCACAAGTGCAAAAAGTGTTTTTTCCACACTAATACAAGTGCAAAAGTGGTTTCCTGCACCAACACAAGTGTGAAAAGTGTTTTTTCAACACTAACACAAGTGCGGGAAGTGGTTTTTCAACACTAACACAAGTGCGGAAAGTAGTTTTTCAACACTATCACAAGTGCAAAAAGTGTTTTTTCCACACTAATACAAGTGCAAAAGTGGTTTCCTGCACCAACACAAGTGCCAAAAGTGTTTTTTCAACACTAACACAAGTGCGAAAAGTGGTTTTACAACACTAACAGAAGTGCGAAAAGTGGTTTTTCAACACTATCACAAGTGCAAAAAGTGTTATTTCCACACTAATACAAGTGCAAAAGTGGTTTCCTGCACCAACACAAGTGCGAAAAGTGGTTTTTCAACACTAACACAAGTGCAAAAAGTGTTTTTTCAACACTAACACAAGTGCAAAAAGTGGTTTTTCAACACTATCACAAGTGCAAAAAGTGTTTTTTCCACACTAATACAAGTGCAAAAGTGGTTTCCTGCACCAACACAAGTGCGAAATGTGGTTTTTCAACACTAACACAAGTGCGAAAAGTGGTTTTTCAACACTAACACAAGCGCGAAAAGTGGTTTTTCAACACTATCACAAGTGCAAAAAGTGTTTTCTCCACACTAATACAAGTGCAAAAGTGGTTTCCTGCACCAACACAAGTGCGAAAAGTGGTTTTTCAACACTAACACAAGTGCGAAAAGTGGTTTTTCAACACTAACACAAGTGCGAAATGTGGTTTTTCAACACTATCGCAAGTGCAAAAAGTGTTTTTTCCACACTAATACAAGTGCAAAAGTGGTTTCCTGCACCAACACAAGTGCGCAAAGTGGTTTTTGAACACTAACACAAGTGCGAAAAGTGGTTTTTCAACACTAACACAAGTGCGAAAAGTGGTTTTTCCCACTAATACAAGTGCAAAAGTGGTTTCCTGCACCAACACAAGTGCGAAAAGTGGTTTTTCAACACTAACACAAGTGCGAAAAGTGGTATTTCAACACTAACACAAGTGCGAAAAGTGGTTTTTCCACACTAATACAAGTGCAAAAGTGGTTTCCTGCACCAACACAAGTGCGAAAAGTGGTTTTTCAACACTAACACAAGTGCGAAAAGTGGTTTTTCAACACTATCACAAGTGCAAAAAGTGTTTTTTCTACACTAATACAAGTGCAAAAGTGGTTTCCTGCACCAACACAAGTGCGAAAAGTGGTTTTTCAACACCAACACAAGTGCGAAAAGTGGTTTTTCAACACTAACACAAGTGCGAAAAGTGGTTTTTCAACACAAACACAAGTGCGAAAAGTGTTTTTTCCACACTAATACAAGTGCAAAAGTGGTTTCCTGCACCAACACAAGTGCAAAAAGTAGTTTTTCAACACTAACACAAGTGCGAAAAGTGGTTTTTCAACACTAACACAAGTGCGAAAAGTGGGTTTTCAACACTATCACAAGTGCAAAAAGTGTTTTTGCCACACTAATACAAGTGCAAAAGTGGTTTCCTGCACCAACACAAGTGCGAAAAGTGGTTTTTCAACACTAACACAAGTGCGAAAAGTGGTTTTTCAACACTATCACAAGTGCAAAAAGTGTTTTTTCCACACTAATACAAGTGCAAAAGTGGTTTCCTGCACCAACACAAGTGCGAAAAGTGGTTTTTCAACACTATCACAAGTGCAAAAAGTGTTTTTTCCACACTAATACAAGTGCAAAAGTGGTTTCCTGCACCAACACAAGTGCCAAAAGTGTTTTTTCAACACTAACACAAGTGCGAAAAGTGGTTTTTCAACACTAATAGAAGTGCGAAAAGTGGTTTTTCAACACTATCACAAGTGCAAAAAGTGTTATTTCCACACTAATACAAGTGCAAAAGTGGTTTCCTGCACCAACACAAGTGCGAAAAGTGGTTTTTCAACACTAACACAAGTGCAAAAAGTGTTTTTTCAACACTAACACAAGTGCAAAAAGTGGTTTTTCAACACTATCACAAGTGCAAAAAGTGTTTTTTCCACACTAATACAAGTGCAAAAGTGGTTTCCTGCACCAACACAAGTGCGAAATGTGGTTTTTCAACACTAACACAAGTGCGAAAAGTGGTTTTTCAACACTAACACAAGTGCGAAAAGTGGTTTTTCCACACTAATACAAGTGCAAAAGTGGTTTCCTGCACCAACACAAGTGCGAAAAGTGGTTTTTCAACACTAACACAAGTGCGAAAAGTGGTTTTTCAACACTAACACAAGTGCGAAAAGTGGTTTTTCAACACAAACACAAGTGCGAAAAGTGTTTTTTCCACACTAATACAAGTGCAAAAGTGGTTTCCTGCACCAACACAAGTGCAAAAAGTAGTTTTTCAACACTAACACAAGTGCGAAAAGTGGTTTTTCAACACTAACACAAGTGCGAAAAGTGGGTTTTCAACACTATCACAAGTGCAAAAAGTGTTTTTTCCACACTAATACAAGTGCAAAAGTGGTTTCCTGCACCAACACAAGTGCGAAAAGTGGTTTTTCAACACTAACACAAGTGTGAAAAGTGGTTTTTCAACACTATCACAAGTGCAAAAAGTGTTTTTTCCACACTAATACAAGTGCAAAAGTGGTTTCCTGCACCAACACAAGTGCGAAAAGTGGTTTTTCAACACTATCACAAGTGCAAAAAGTGTTTTTTCCACACTAATACAAGTGCAAAAGTGGTTTCCTGCACCAACACAAGTGCCAAAAGTGTTTTTTCAACACTAACACAAGTGCGAAAAGTGGTTTTTCAACACTAACAGAAGTGCGAAAAGTGGTTTTTCAACACTATCACAAGTGCAAAAAGTGTTATTTCCACACTAATACAAGTGCAAAAGTGGTTTCCTGCACCAACACAAGTGCGAAAAGTGGTTTTTCAACACTAACACAAGTGCAAAAAGTGTTTTTTCAACACTAACACAAGTGCAAAAAGTGGTTTTTCAACACTATCACAAGTGCAAAAAGTGTTTTTTCCACACTAATACAAGTGCAAAAGTGGTTTCCTGCACCAACACAAGTGCGAAATGTGGTTTTTCAACACTAACACAAGTGCGAAAAGTGGTTTTTCAACACTAACACAAGCGCGAAAAGTGGTTTTTCAACACTATCACAAGTGCAAAAAGTGTTTTCTCCACACTAATACAAGTGCAAAAGTGGTTTCCTGCACCAACACAAGTGCGAAAAGTGGTTTTTCAACACTAACACAAGTGCGAAAAGTGGTTTTTCAACACTAACACAAGTGCGAAAAGTGGTTTTTCAACACTATCACAAGTGCAAAAAGTGTTTTTTCCACACTAATACAAGTGCAAAAGTGGTTTCCTGCACCAACACAAGTGCGAAAAGTGGTTTTTCAACACTAACACAAGTGCGAAAAGTGGTTTTTCAACACTAACACAAGTGCGAAAAGTGGTTTTTCAACACTAACACAAGTGCGAAAAGTGGTTTTTCCACACTAATACAAGTGCAAAAGTGGTTTCCTGCACCAACACAAGTGCGAAAAGTGGTTTTTCAACACTAACACAAGTGCGAAAAGTGGTATTTCAACACTAACACAAGTGCGAAAAGTGGTTTTTCCACACTAATACAAGTGCAAAAGTGGTTTCCTGCACCAACACAAGTGCGAAAAGTGGTTTTTCAACACTAACACAAGTGCGAAAAGTGGTTTTTCAACACTATCACAAGTGCAAAAAGTGTTTTTTCCACACTAATACAAGTGCAAAAGTGGTTTCCTGCACCAACACAAGTGCGAAAAGTGGTTTTTCAACACTAACACAAGTGCGAAAAGTGCTTTTTCCACACTAATACAAGTGCAAAAGTGGTTTCCTGCACCAACACAAGTGCGAAAAGTGGTTTTTCAACACTAACACAAGTGCGAAAAGTGGTTTTTCAACACTAATACAAGTGCAAAAGTGGTTTCCTGCACCAACACAAGTGCGAAAAGTGGTTTTTCAACACTAACACAAGTGCGAAAAGTGGTATTTCAACACTAACACAAGTGCGAAAAGTGGTTTTTCAACACTATCACAAGTGCAAAAAGTGTTTTTTCCACACTAATACAAGTGCAAAAGTGGTTTCCTGCACCAACACAAGTGCGAAAAGTGGTTTTTCAACACTAACACAAGTGCGAAAAGTGGTTTTTCAACACTAACACAAGTGCGAAAAGTGGTTTTTCCACACTATCACAAGTGCAAAAAGTGTTTTTTCCACACTAATACAAGTGCAAAAGTGGTTTCCTCCACCAACACAAGTGCCAAAAGTGTTTTTTCAACACTAACACAAGTGCGAAAAGTGGTTTTTCAACACTAACAGAAGTGCGAAAAGTGGTTTTTCAACACTATCACAAGTGCAAAAAGTGTTATTTCCACACTAATACAAGTGCAAAAGTGGTTTCCTGCACCAACACAAGTGCGAAAAGTGGTTTTTCAACACTAACACAAGTGCAAAAAGTGTTTTTTCAACACTAACACAAGTGCAAAAAGTGGTTTTTCAACACTATCACAAGTGCAAAAAGTGTTTTTTCCACACTAATACAAGTGCAAAAGTGGTTTCCTGCACCAACACTAGTGCGAAATGTGGTTTTTCAACACTAACACAAGTGCGAAAAGTGGTTTTTCAACACTAACACAAGCGCGAAAAGTGGTTTTTCAACACTATCACAAGTGCAAAAAGTGTTTTCTCCACACTAATACAAGTGCAAAAGTGGTTTCCTGCACCAACACAAGTGCGAAAAGTGGTTTTTCAACACTAACACAAGTGCGAAAAGTGGTTTTTCAACACTAACACAAGCGCGAAAAGTGGTTTTTCAACACTATCACAAGTGCAAAAAGTGTTTTCTCCACACTAATACAAGTGGAAAAGTGGTTTCCTGCACCAACACAAGTGCGAAAAGTGGTTTTTCAACACTAACACAAGTGCGAAAAGTGGTTTTTCAACACTAACACAATTGCGAAAAGTGGTTTTTCAACACTATCGCAAGTGCAAAAAGTGTTTTTTCCACACTAATACAAGTGCAAAAGTGGTTTCCTGCACCAACACAAGTGCGCAAAGTGGTTTTTGAACACTAACACAAGTGCGAAAAGTGGTTTTTCAACACTAACACAAGTGCGAAAAGTGGTTTTTCCCACTAATACAAGTGCAAAAGTGGTTTCCTGCACCAACACAAGTGCGAAAAGTGGTTTTTCAACACTAACACAAGTGTGAAAAGTGGTATTTCAACACTAACACAAGTGCGAAAAGTGGTTTTTCCACACTAATACAAGTGCAAAAGTGGTTTCCTGCACCAACACAAGTGCGAAAAGTGGTTTTTCAACACTAACACAAGTGCGAAAAGTGGTTTTTCAACACTATCACAAGTGCAAAAAGTGTTTTTTCTACACTAATACAAGTGCAAAAGTGGTTTCCTGCACCAACACAAGTGCGAAAAGTGGTTTTTCAACACTAACACAAGTGCGAAAAGTGGTTTTTCCACACTAATACAAGTGCAAAAGTGGTTTCCTGCACCAACACAAGTGCGAAAAGTGGTTTTTCAACACTAACACAAGTGCGAAAAGTGGTTTTTCAACACTAACACAAGTGCGAAAAGTGGTTTTTCAACACAAACACAAGTGCGAAAAGTGTTTTTTCCACACTAATACAAGTGCAAAAGTGGTTTCCTGCACCAACACAAGTGCAAAAAGTAGTTTTTCAACACTAACACAAGTGCGAAAAGTGGTTTTTCAACACTAACACAAGTGCGAAAAGTGGTTTTTCAACACTAATACAAGTGCAAAAGTGGTTTCCTGCACCAACACAAGTGCGAAAAGTGGTTTTTCAACACTAACACAAGTGCGAAAAGTGGTATTTCAACACTAACACAAGTGCGAAAAGTGGTTTTTCAACACTATCACAAGTGCAAAAAGTGTTTTTTCCACACTAATACAAGTGCAAAAGTGGTTTCCTGCACCAACATAAGTGCGAAAAGTGGTTTTTCAACACTAACACAAGTGCGAAAAGTGGTTTTTCAACACTAACACAAGTGCGAAAAGTGGTTTTTCCACACTATCACAAGTGCAAAAAGTGTTTTTTCCACACTAATACAAGTGCAAAAGTGGTTTCCTCCACCAACACAAGTGCCAAAAGTGTTTTTTCAACACTAACACAAGTGCGAAAAGTGGTTTTTCAACACTAACAGAAGTGCGAAAAGTGGTTTTTCAACACAAACACAAGTGCGAAAAGTGGTTTTTCAACACTAACACAAGTGCGAAAAGTGGGTTTTCAACACTATCACAAGTGCAAAAAGTGTTTTTTCCACACTAATACAAGTGCAAAAGTGGTTTCCTGCACCAACACAAGTGCGAAAAGTGGTTTTTCAACACTAACACAAGTGCGAAAAGTGGTTTTTCAACACTATCACAAGTGCAAAAAGTGTTTTTTCCACACTAATACAAGTGCAAAAGTGGTTTCCTGCACCAACACAAGTGCGAAAAGTGGTTTTTCAACACTATCACAAGTGCAAAAAGTGTTTTTTCCACACTAATACAAGTGCAAAAGTGGTTTCCTGCACCAACACAAGTGCCAAAAGTGTTTTTTCAACACTAACACAAGTGCGAAAAGTGGTTTTTCAACACTAACAGAAGTGCGAAAAGTGGTTTTACAACACTATCACAAGTGCAAAAAGTGTTATTTCCACACTAATACAAGTGCAAAAGTGGTTTCCTGCACCAACACAAGTGCGAAAAGTGGTTTTTCAACACTAACACAAGTGCAAAAAGTGTTTTTTCAACACTAACACAAGTGCAAAAAGTGGTTTTTCAACACTATCACAAGTGCAAAAAGTGTTTTTTCCACACTAATACAAGTGCAAAAGTGGTTTCCTGCACCAACACAAGTGCGAAATGTGGTTTTTCAACACTAACACAAGTGCGAAAAGTGTTTTTTCAACACTAACACAAGCGCGAAAAGTGGTTTTTCAACACTATCACAAGTGCAAAAAGTGTTTTCTCCACACTAATACAAGTGCAAAAGTGGTTTCCTGCACCAACACAAGTGCGAAAAGTGGTTTTTCAACACTAACACAAGTGCGAAAAGTGGTTTTTCAACACTAACACAAGTGCGAAAAGTGGTTTTTCAACACTATCACAAGTGCAAAAAGTGTTTTTTCCACTCTAATACAAGTGCAAAAGTGGTTTCCTGCACCAACACAAGTGCGAAAAGTGGTTTTTCAACACTAACACAAGTGCGAAAAGTGCTTTTTCCACACTAATACAAGTGCAAAAGTGGTTTCCTGCACCAACACAAGTGCGAAAAGTGGTTTTTCAACACTAACACAAGTGCGAAAAGTGGTTTTTCAACACTAATACAAGTGTAAAAGTGGTTTCCTGCACCAACACAAGTGCGAAAAGTGGTTTTTCAACACTAACACAAGTGCGAAAAGTGGTATTTCAACACTAACACAAGTGCGAAAAGTGGTTTTTCAACACTATCACAAGTGCAAAAAGTGTTTTTTCCACACTAATACAAGTGCAAAAGTGGTTTCCTGCACCAACACAAGTGTGAAAAGTGTTTTTTCAACACTAACACAAGTGCGGGAAGTGGTTTTTCAACACTAACACAAGTGCGGAAAGTAGTTTTTCAACACTATCACAAGTGCAAAAAGTGTTTTTTCCACACGAATACAAGTGCAAAAGTGGTTTCCTGCACCAACACAAGTGCCAAAAGTGTTTTTTCAACACTAACACAAGTGCGAAAAGTGGTTTTACAACACTAACAGAAGTGCGAAAAGTGGTTTTTCAACACTATCACAAGTGCAAAAAGTGTTATTTCCACACTAATACAAGTGCAAAAGTGGTTTCCTGCACCAACACAAGTGCGAAAAGTGGTTTTTCAACACTAACACAAGTGCAAAAAGTGTTTTTTCAACACTAACACAAGTGCAAAAAGTGGTTTTTCAACACTATCACAAGTGCAAAAAGTGTTTTTTCCACACTAATACAAGTGCAAAAGTGGTTTCCTGCACCAACACAAGTGCGAAATGTGGTTTTTCAACACTAACACAAGTGCAAAAAGTGGTTTTTCAACACTAACACAAGCGCGAAAAGTGGTTTTTCAACACTATCACAAGTGCAAAAAGTGTTTTCTCCACACTAATACAAGTGCAAAAGTGGTTTCCTGCACCAACACAAGTGCGAAAAGTGGTTTTTCAACACTAACACAAGTGCGAAAAGTGGTTTTTCAACACTAACACAAGTGCGAAAAGTGGTTTTTCAACACTATCGCAAGTGCAAAAAGTGTTTTTTCCACACTAATACAAGTGCAAAAGTGGTTTCCTGCACCAACACAAGTGCGAAAAGTGGTTTTTCAACACTAACACAAGTGCGAAAAGTGGTATTTCAACACTAACACAAGTGCGAAAAGTGGTTTTTCCACACTAATACAAGTGCAAAAGTGGTTTCCTGCACCAACACAAGTGCGAAAAGTGGTTTTTCAACACTAACACAAGTGCGAAAAGTGGTTTTTCAACACTATCACAAGTGCAAAAAGTGTTTTTTCTACACTAATACAAGTGCAAAAGTGGTTTCCTGCACCAACACAAGTGCGAAAAGTGGTTTTTCAACACCAACACAAGTGCGAAAAGTGGTTTTTCAACACTAACACAAGTGCGAAAAGTGGTTTTTCAACACAAACACAAGTGCGAAAAGTGTTTTTTCCACACTAATACAAGTGCAAAAGTGGTTTCCTGCACCAACACAAGTGCAAAAAGTAGTTTTTCAACACTAACACAAGTGCGAAAAGTGGTTTTTCAACACTAACACAAGTGCGAAAAGTGGTTTTTCCACACTATCACAAGTGCAAAAAGTGTTTTTTCCACACTAATACAAGTGCAAAAGTGGTTTCCTCCACCAACACAAGTGCCAAAAGTGTTTTTTCAACACTAACACAAGTGCGAAAAGTGGTTTTTCAACACTAACAGAAGTGCGAAAAGTGGTTTTTCAACACAAACACAAGTGCGAAAAGTGTTTTTTCCACACTAATACAAGTGCAAAAGTGGTTTCCTGCACCAACACAAGTGCAAAAAGTAGTTTTTCAACACTAACACAAGTGCGAAAAGTGGTTTTTCAACACTAACACAAGTGCGAAAAGTGGGTTTTCAACACTATCACAATTGCAAAAAGTGTATTTTCCACACTAATACAAGTGCAAAAGTGGTTTCCTGCACCAACACAAGTGCGAAAAGTGGTTTTTCAACACAACACAAGTGCGAAAAGTGGTTTTTCAACACTATCACAAGTGCAAAAAGTGTTTTTTCCACACTAATACAAGTGCAAAAGTGGTTTCCTGCACCAACACAAGTGCGAAAAGTGGTTTTTCAACACTATCACAAGTGCAAAAAGTGTTTTTTCCACACTAATACAAGTGCAAAAGTGGTTTCCTGCACCAACACAAGTGCCAAAAGTGTTTTTTCAACACTAACACAAGTGCGAAAAGTGGTTTTTCAACACTAACAGAAGTGCGAAAAGTGGTTTTACAACACTATCACAAGTGCAAAAAGTGTTATTTCCACACTAATACAAGTGCAAAAGTGGTTTCCTGCACCAACACAAGTGCGAAAAGTGGTTTTTCAACACTAACACAAGTGCAAAAAGTGTTTTTTCAACACTAACACAAGTGCAAAAAGTGGTTTTTCAACACTATCACAAGTGCAAAAAGTGTTTTTTCCACACTAATACAAGTGCAAAAGTGGTTTCCTGCACCAACACAAGTGCGAAATGTGGTTTTTCAACACTAACACAAGTGCGAAAAGTGTTTTTTCAACACTAACACAAGCGCGAAAAGTGGTTTTTCAACACTATCACAAGTGCAAAAAGTGTTTTCTCCACACTAATACAAGTGCAAAAGTGGTTTCCTGCACCAACACAAGTGCGAAAAGTGGTTTTTCAACACTAACACAAGTGCGAAAAGTGGTTTTTCAACACTAACACAAGTGCGAAAAGTGGTTTTTCAACACTATCACAAGTGCAAAAAGTGTTTTTTCCACTCTAATACAAGTGCAAAAGTGGTTTCCTGCACCAACACAAGTGCGAAAAGTGGTTTTTCAACACTAACACAAGTGCGAAAAGTGCTTTTTCCACACTAATACAAGTGCAAAAGTGGTTTCCTGCACCAACACAAGTGCGAAAAGTGGTTTTTCAACACTAACACAAGTGCGAAAAGTGGTTTTTCAACACTAATACAAGTGTAAAAGTGGTTTCCTGCACCAACACAAGTGCGAAAAGTGGTTTTTCAACACTAACACAAGTGCGAAAAGTGGTTTTTCAACACAAACACAAGTGCGAAAAGTGTTTTTTCCACACTAATACAAGTGCAAAAGTGGTTTCCTGCACCAACACAAGTGCAAAAAGTAGTTTTTCAACACTAACACAAGTGCGAAAAGTGGTTTTTCAACACTAACACAAGTGCGAAAAGTGGTTTTTCCACACTATCACAAGTGCAAAAAGTGTTTTTTCCACACTAATACAAGTGCAAAAGTGGTTTCCTCCACCAACACAAGTGCCAAAACTGTTTTTTCAACACTAACACAAGTGCGAAAAGTGGTTTTTCAACACTAACAGAAGTGCGAAAAGTGGTTTTTCAACACAAACACAAGTGCGAAAAGTGTTTTTTCCACACTAATACAAGTGCAAAAGTGGTTTCCTGCACCAACACAAGTGCAAAAAGTAGTTTTTCAACACTAACACAAGTGCGAAAAGTGGTTTTTCAACACTAACACAAGTGCGAAAAGTGGGTTTTCAACACTATCACAAGTGCAAAAAGTGTTTTTTCCACACTAATACAAGTGCAAAAGTGGTTTCCTGCACCAACACAAGTGCGAAAAGTGGTTTTTCAACACTAACACAAGTGCGAAAAGTGGTTTTTCAACACTATCACAAGTGCAAAAAGTGTTTTTTCCACACTAATACAAGTGCAAAAGTGGTTTCCTGCACCAACACAAGTGCGAAAAGTGGTTTTTCAACACTATCACAAGTGCAAAAAGTGTTTTTTCCACACTAATACAAGTGCAAAAGTGGTTTCCTGCACCAACACAAGTGCCAAAAGTGTTTTTTCAACACTAACACAAGTGCGAAAAGTGGTTTTTCAACACTAACAGAAGTGCGAAAAGTGGTTTTACAACACTATCACAAGTGCAAAAAGTGTTATTTCCACACTAATACAAGTGCAAAAGTGGTTTCCTGCACCAACACAAGTGCGAAAAGTGGTTTTTCAACACTAACACAAGTGCAAAAAGTGTTTTTTCAACACTAACACAAGTGCAAAAAGTGGTTTTTCAACACTATCACAAGTGCAAAAAGTGTTTTTTCCACACTAATACAAGTGCAAAAGTGGTTTCCTGCACCAACACAAGTGCGAAATGTGGTTTTTCAACACTAACACAAGTGCGAAAAGTGTTTTTTCAACACTAACACAAGCGCGAAAAGTGGTTTTTCAACACTATCACAAGTGCAAAAAGTGTTTTCTCCACACTAATACAAGTGCAAAAGTGGTTTCCTGCACCAACACAAGTGCGAAAAGTGGTTTTTCAACACTAACACAAGTGCGAAAAGTGGTTTTTCAACACTAACACAAGTGCGAAAAGTGGTTTTTCAACACTATCACAAGTGCAAAAAGTGTTTTTTCCACTCTAATACAAGTGCAAAAGTGGTTTCCTGCACCAACACAAGTGCGAAAAGTGGTTTTTCAACACTAACACAAGTGCGAAAAGTGCTTTTTCCACACTAATACAAGTGCAAAAGTGGTTTCCTGCACCAACACAAGTGCGAAAAGTGGTTTTTCAACACTAACACAAGTGCGAAAAGTGGTTTTTCAACACTAATACAAGTGTAAAAGTGGTTTCCTGCACCAACACAAGTGCGAAAAGTGGTTTTTCAACACTAACACAAGTGCGAAAAGTGGTATTTCAACACTAACACAAGTGCGAAAAGTGGTTTTTCAACACTATCACAAGTGCAAAAAGTGTTTTTTCCACACTAATACAAGTGCAAAAGTGGTTTCCTGCACCAACACAAGTGTGAAAAGTGTTTTTTCAACACTAACACAAGTGCGGGAAGTGGTTTTTCAACACTAACACAAGTGCGGAAAGTAGTTTTTCAACACTATCACAAGTGCAAAAAGTGTTTTTTCCACACTAATACAAGTGCAAAAGTGGTTTCCTGCACCAACACAAGTGCCAAAAGTGTTTTTTCAACACTAACACAAGTGCGAAAAGTGGTTTTACAACACTAACAGAAGTGCGAAAAGTGGTTTTTCAACACTATCACAAGTGCAAAAAGTGTTATTTCCACACTAATACAAGTGCAAAAGTGGTTTCCTGCACCAACACAAGTGCGAAAAGTGGTTTTTCAACACTAACACAAGTGCAAAAAGTGTTTTTTCAACACTAACACAAGTGCAAAAAGTGGTTTTTCAACACTATCACAAGTGCAAAAAGTGTTTTTTCCACACTAATACAAGTGCAAAAGTGGTTTCCTGCACCAACACAAGTGCGAAATGTGGTTTTTCAACACTAACACAAGTGCGAAAAGTGGTTTTTCAACACTAACACAAGCGCGAAAAGTGGTTTTTCAACACTATCACAAGTGCAAAAAGTGTTTTCTCCACACTAATACAAGTGCAAAAGTGGTTTCCTGCACCAACACAAGTGCGAAAAGTGGTTTTTCAACACTAACACAAGTGCGAAAAGTGGTTTTTCAACACTAACACAAGTGCGAAAAGTGGTTTTTCAACACTATCGCAAGTGCAAAAAGTGTTTTTTCCACACTAATACAAGTGCAAAAGTGGTTTCCTGCACCAACACAAGTGCGCAAAGTGGTTTTTGAACACTAACACAAGTGCGAAAAGTGGTTTTTCAACACTAACACAAGTGCGAAAAGTGGTTTTTCCCACTAATACAAGTGCAAAAGTGGTTTCCTGCACCAACACAAGTGCGAAAAGTGGTTTTTCAACACTAACACAAGTGCGAAAAGTGGTATTTCAACACTAACACAAGTGCGAAAAGTGGTTTTTCCACACTAATACAAGTGCAAAAGTGGTTTCCTGCACCAACACAAGTGCGAAAAGTGGTTTTTCAACACTAACACAAGTGCGAAAAGTGGTTTTTCAACACTATCACAAGTGCAAAAAGTGTTTTTTCTACACTAATACAAGTGCAAAAGTGGTTTCCTGCACCAACACAAGTGCGAAAAGTGGTTTTTCAACACCAACACAAGTGCGAAAAGTGGTTTTTCAACACTAACACAAGTGCGAAAAGTGGTTTTTCAACACAAACACAAGTGCGAAAAGTGTTTTTTCCACACTAATACAAGTGCAAAAGTGGTTTCCTGCACCAACACAAGTGCAAAAAGTAGTTTTTCAACACTAACACAAGTGCGAAAAGTGGTTTTTCAACACTAACACAAGTGCGAAAAGTGGGTTTTCAACACTATCACAAGTGCAAAAAGTGTTTTTGCCACACTAATACAAGTGCAAAAGTGGTTTCCTGCACCAACACAAGTGCGAAAAGTGGTTTTTCAACACTAACACAAGTGCGAAAAGTGGTTTTTCAACACTATCACAAGTGCAAAAAGTGTTTTTTCCACACTAATACAAATGCAAAAGTGGTTTCCTGCACCAACACAAGTGCGAAAAGTGGTTTTTCAACACTATCACAAGTGCAAAAAGTGTTTTTTCCACACTAATACAAGTGCAAAAGTGGTTTCCTGCACCAACACAAGTGCCAAAAGTGTTTTTTCAACACTAACACAAGTGCGAAAAGTGGTTTTTCAACACTAATAGAAGTGCGAAAAGTGGTTTTTCAACACTATCACAAGTGCAAAAAGTGTTATTTCCACACTAATACAAGTGCAAAAGTGGTTTCCTGCACCAACACAAGTGCGAAAAGTGGTTTTTCAACACTAACACAAGTGCAAAAAGTGTTTTTTCAACACTAACACAAGTGCAAAAAGTGGTTTTTCAACACTATCACAAGTGCAAAAAGTGTTTTTTCCACACTAATACAAGTGCAAAAGTGGTTTCCTGCACCAACACAAGTGCGAAATGTGGTTTTTCAACACTAACACAAGTGCGAAAAGTGGTTTTTCAACACTAACACAAGTGCGAAAAGTGGTTTTTCCACACTAATACAAGTGCAAAAGTGGTTTCCTGCACCAACACAAGTGCGAAAAGTGGTTTTTCAACACTAACACAAGTGCGAAAAGTGGTTTTTCAACACTAACACAAGTGCGAAAAGTGGTTTTTCAACACAAACACAAGTGCGAAAAGTGTTTTTTCCACACTAATACAAGTGCAAAAGTGGTTTCCTGCACCAACACAAGTGCAAAAAGTAGTTTTTCAACACTAACACAAGTGCGAAAAGTGGTTTTTCAACACTAACACAAGTGCGAAAAGTGGGTTTTCAACACTATCACAAGTGCAAAAAGTGTTTTTTCCACACTAATACAAGTGCAAAAGTGGTTTCCTGCACCAACACAAGTGCGAAAAGTGGTTTTTCAACACTAACACAAGTGCGAAAAGTGGTTTTTCAACACTATCACAAGTGCAAAAAGTGTTATTTCCACACTAATACAAGTGCAAAAGTGGTTTCCTGCACCAACACAAGTGCGAAAAGTGGTTTTTCAACACTATCACAAGTGCAAAAAGTGTTTTTTCCACACTAATACAAGTGCAAGAGTGGTTTCCTGCACCAACACAAGTGCCAAAAGTGTTTTTTCAACACTAACACAAGTGCGAAAAGTGGTTTTTCAACACTAACAGAAGTGCGAAAAGTGGTTTTTCAACACTATCACAAGTGCAAAAAGTGTTATTTCCACACTAATACAAGTGCAAAAGTGGTTTCCTGCACCAACACAAGTGCGAAAAGTGGTTTTTCAACACTAACACAAGTGCAAAAAGTGTTTTTTCAACACTAACACAAGTGCAAAAAGTGGTTTTTCAACACTATCACAAGTGCAAAAAGTGTTTTTTCCACACTAATACAAGTGCAAAAGTGGTTTCCTGCACCAACACAAGTGCGAAATGTGGTTTTTCAACACTAACACAAGTGCGAAAAGTGGTTTTTCAACACTAACACAAGCGCGAAAAGTGGTTTTTCAACACTATCACAAGTGCAAAAAGTGTTTTCTCCACACTAATACAAGTGCAAAAGTGGTTTCCTGCACCAACACAAGTGCGAAAAGTGGTTTTTCAACACTAACACAAGTGCGAAAAGTGGTTTTTCAACACTAACACAAGTGCGAAAAGTGGTTTTTCAACACTATCACAAGTGCAAAAAGTGTTTTTTCCACACTAATACAAGTGCAAAAGTGGTTTCCTGCACCAACACAAGTGCGAAAAGTGGTTTTTCAACACTAACACAAGTGCGAAAAGTGGTTTTTCAACACTAACACAAGTGCGAAAAGTGTTTTTTCAACACTAACACAAGTGCGAAAAGTGGTTTTTCCACACTAATACAAGTGCAAAAGTGGTTTCCTGCACCAACACAAGTGCGAAAAGTGGTTTTTCAACACTAACACAAGTGCGAAAAGTGGTATTTCAACACTAACACAAGTGCGAAAAGTGGTTTTTCCACACTAATACAAGTGCAAAAGTGGTTTCCTGCACCAACACAAGTGCGAAAAGTGGTTTTTCAACACTAACACAAGTGCGAAAAGTGGTTTTTCAACACTATCACAAGTGCAAAAAGTGTTTTTTCCACACTAATACAAGTGCAAAAGTGGTTTCCTGCACCAATACAAGTGCGAAAAGTGGTTTTTCAACACTAACACAAGTGCGAAAAGTGCTTTTTCCACACTAATACAAGTGCAAAAGTGGTTTCCTGCACCAACACAAGTGCGAAAAGTGGTTTTTCAACACTAACACAAGTGCGAAAAGTGGTTTTTCAACACTAATACAAGTGCAAAAGTGGTTTCCTGCACCAACACAAGTGCGAAAAGTGGTTTTTCAACACTAACACAAGTGCGAAAAGTGGTATTTCAACACTAACACAAGTGCGAAAAGTGGTTTTTCAACACTATCACAAGTGCAAAAATTGTTTTTTCCACACTAATACAAGTGCAAAAGTGGTTTCCTGCACCAACACAAGTGCGAAAAGTGGTTTTTCAACACTAACACAAGTGCGAAAAGTGGTTTTTCAACACTAACACAAGTGCGAAAAGTGGTTTTTCCACACTATCACAAGTGCAAAAAGTGTTTTTTCCACACTAATACAAGTGCAAAAGTGGTTTCCTCCACCAACACAAGTGCCAAAAGTGTTTTTTCAACACTAACACAAGTGCGAAAAGTGGTTTTTCAACACTAACAGAAGTGCGAAAAGTGGTTTTTCAACACTATCACAAGTGCAAAAAGTGTTATTTCCACACTAATACAAGTGCAAAAGTGGTTTCCTGCACCAACACAAGTGCGAAAAGTGGTTTTTCAACACTAACACAAGTGCAAAAAGTGTTTTTTCAACACTAACACAAGTGCAAAAAGTGGTTTTTCAACACTATCACAAGTGCAAAAAGTGTTTTTTCCACACTAATACAAGTGCAAAAGTGGTTTCCTGCACCAACACTAGTGCGAAATGTGGTTTTTCAACACTAACACAAGTGCGAAAAGTGGTTTTTCAACACTAACACAAGCGCGAAAAGTGGTTTTTCAACACTATCACAAGTGCAAAAAGTGTTTTCTCCACACTAATACAAGTGCAAAAGTGGTTTCCTGCACCAACACAAGTGCGAAAAGTGGTTTTTCAACACTAACACAAGTGCGAAAAGTGGTTTTTCAACACTAACACAAGCGCGAAAAGTGGTTTTTCAACACTATCACAAGTGCAAAAAGTGTTTTCTCCCCACTAATACAAGTGCAAAAGTGGTTTCCTGCACCAACACAAGTGCGAAAAGTGGTTTTTCAACACTAACACAAGTGCGAAAAGTGGTTTTTCAACACTAACACAAGTGCGAAAAGTGGTTTTTCAACACTATCGCAAGTGCAAAAAGTGTTTTTTCCACACTAATACAAGTGCAAAAGTGGTTTCCTGCACCAACACAAGTGCGCAAAGTGGTTTTTGAACACTAACACAAGTGCGAAAAGTGGTTTTTCAACACTAACACAAGTGCGAAAAGTGGTTTTTCCCACTAATACAAGTGCAAAAGTGGTTTCCTGCACCAACACAAGTGCGAAAAGTGGTTTTTCAACACTAACACAAGTGTGAAAAGTGGTATTTCAACACTAACACAAGTGCGAAAAGTGGTTTTTCCACACTAATACAAGTGCAAAAGTGGTTTGCTGCACCAACACAAGTGCGAAAAGTGGTTTTTCAACACTAACACAAGTGCGAAAAGTGGTTTTTCAACACTATCACAAGTGCAAAAAGTGTTTTTTCTACACTAATACAAGTGCAAAAGTGGTTTCCTGCACCAACACAAGTGCGAAAAGTGGTTTTTCAACACTAACACAAGTGCGAAAAGTGGTTTTTCCACACTAATACAAGTGCAAAAGTGGTTTCCTGCACCAACACAAGTGCGAAAAGTGGTTTTTCAACACTAACACAAGTGCGAAAAGTGGTTTTTCAACACTAACACAAGTGCGAAAAGTGGTTTTTCAACACAAACACAAGTGCGAAAAGTGTTTTTTCCACACTAATACAAGTGCAAAAGTGGTTTCCTGCACCAACACAAGTGCAAAAAGTAGTTTTTCAACACTAACACAAGTGCGAAAAGTGGTTTTTCAACACTAACACAAGTGCGAAAAGTGGTTTTTCAACACTAATACAAGTGCAAAAGTGGTTTCCTGCACCAACACAAGTGCGAAAAGTGGTTTTTCAACACTAACACAAGTGCGAAAAGTGGTATTTCAACACTAACACAAGTGCGAAAAGTGGTTTTTCAACACTATCACAAGTGCAAAAAGTGTTTTTTCCACACTAATACAAGTGCAAAAGTGGTTTCCTGCACCAACATAAGTGCGAAAAGTGGTTTTTCAACACTAACACAAGTGCGAAAAGTGGTTTTTCAACACTAACACAAGTGCGAAAAGTGGTTTTTCCACACTATCACAAGTGCAAAAAGTGTTTTTTCCACACTAATACAAGTGCAAAAGTGGTTTCCTCCACCAACACAAGTGCCAAAAGTGTTTTTTCAACACTAACACAAGTGCGAAAAGTGGTTTTTCAACACTAACAGAAGTGCGAAAAGTGGTTTTTCAACACTATCACAAGTGCAAAAAGTGGTTTTTCAACACTATCACAAGTGCAAAAAGTGTTTTTTCCACACTAATACAAGTGCAAAAGTGGTTTCCTGCACCAACACAAGTGCGAAATGTGGTTTTTCAACACTAACACAAGTGCGAAAAGTGTTTTTTCAACACTAACACAAGCGCGAAAAGTGGTTTTTCAACACTATCACAAGTGCAAAAAGTGTTTTCTCCACACTAATACAAGTGCAAAAGTGGTTTCCTGCACCAACACAAGTGCGAAAAGTGGTTTTTCAACACTAACACAAGTGCGAAAAGTGGTTTTTCAACACTAACACAAGTGCGAAAAGTGGTTTTTCAACACTATCACAAGTGCAAAAAGTGTTTTTTCCACTCTAATACAAGTGCAAAAGTGGTTTCCTGCACCAACACAAGCGCGAAAAGTGGTTTTTCAACACTAACACAAGTGCGAAAAGTGCTTTTTCCACACTAATACAAGTGCAAAAGTGGTTTCCTGCACCAACACAAGTGCGAAAAGTGGTTTTTCAACACTAACACAAGTGCGAAAAGTGGTTTTTCAACACTAATACAAGTGCAAAAGTGGTTTCCTGCACCAACACAAGTGCGAAAAGTGGTTTTTCAACACTAACACAAGTGCGAAAAGTGGTATTTCAACACTAACACAAGTGCGAAAAGTGGTTTTTCAACACTATCACAAGTGCAAAAAGTGTTTTTTCCACACTAATACAAGTGCAAAAGTGGTTTCCTGCACCAACACAAGTGTGAAAAGTGTTTTTTCAACACTAACACAAGTGCGGGAAGTGGTTTTTCAACACTAACACAAGTGCGGAAAGTAGTTTTTCAACACTATCACAAGTGCAAAAAGTGTTTTTTCCACACTAATACAAGTGCAAAAGTGGTTTCCTGCACCAACACAAGTGCCAAAAGTGTTTTTTCAACACTAACACAAGTGCGAAAAGTGGTTTTACAACACTAACAGAAGTGCGAAAAGTGGTTTTTCAACACTATCACAAGTGCAAAAAGTGTTATTTCCACACTAATACAAGTGCAAAAGTGGTTTCCTGCACCAACACAAGTGCGAAAAGTGGTTTTTCAACACTAACACAAGTGCAAAAAGTGTTTTTTCAACACTAACACAAGTGCAAAAAGTGGTTTTTCAACACTATCACAAGTGCAAAAAGTGTTTTTTCCACACTAATACAAGTGCAAAAGTGGTTTCCTGCACCAACACAAGTGCGAAATGTGGTTTTTCAACACTAACACAAGTGCGAAAAGTGGTTTTTCAACACTAACACAAGCGCGAAAAGTGGTTTTTCAACACTATCACAAGTGCAAAAAGTGTTTTCTCCACACTAATACAAGTGCAAAAGTGGTTTCCTGCACCAACACAAGTGCGAAAAGTGGTTTTTCAACACTAACACAAGTGCGAAAAGTGGTTTTTCAACACTAACACAAGTGCGAAAAGTGGTTTTTCAACACTATCGCAAGTGCAAAAAGTGTTTTTTCCACACTAATACAAGTGCAAAAGTGGTTTCCTGCACCAACACAAGTGCGCAAAGTGGTTTTTGAACACTAACACAAGTGCGAAAAGTGGTTTTTCAACACTAACACAAGTGCGAAAAGTGGTTTTTCCCACTAATACAAGTGCAAAAGTGGTTTCCTGCACCAACACAAGTGCGAAAAGTGGTTTTTCAACACTAACACAAGTGCGAAAAGTGGTATTTCAACACTAACACAAGTGCGAAAAGTGGTTTTTCCACACTAATACAAGTGCAAAAGTGGTTTCCTGCACCAACACAAGTGCGAAAAGTGGTTTTTCAACACTAACACAAGTGCGAAAAGTGGTTTTTCAACACTATCACAAGTGCAAAAAGTGTTTTTTCTACACTAATACAAGTGCAAAAGTGGTTTCCTGCACCAACACAAGTGCGAAAAGTGGTTTTTCAACACCAACACAAGTGCGAAAAGTGGTTTTTCAACACTAACACAAGTGCGAAAAGTGGTTTTTCAACACAAACACAAGTGCGAAAAGTGTTTTTTCCACACTAATACAAGTGCAAAAGTGGTTTCCTGCACCAACACAAGTGCAAAAAGTAGTTTTTCAACACTAACACAAGTGCGAAAAGTGGTTTTTCAACACTAACACAAGTGCGAAAAGTGGGTTTTCAACACTATCACAAGTGCAAAAAGTGTTTTTGCCACACTAATACAAGTGCAAAAGTGGTTTCCTGCACCAACACAAGTGCGAAAAGTGGTTTTTCAACACTAACACAAGTGCGAAAAGTGGTTTTTCAACACTATCACAAGTGCAAAAAGTGTTTTTTCCACACTAATACAAGTGCAAAAGTGGTTTCCTGCACCAACACAAGTGCGAAAAGTGGTTTTTCAACACTATCACAAGTGCAAAAAGTGTTTTTTCCACACTAATACAAGTGCAAAAGTGGTTTCCTGCACCAACACAAGTGCCAAAAGTGTTTTTTCAACACTAACACAAGTGAGAAAAGTGGTTTTTCAACACTAACAGAAGTGCGAAAAGTGGTTTTTCAACACTATCACAAGTGCAAAAAGTGTTATTTCCACACTAATACAAGTGCAAAAGTGGTTTCCTGCACCAACACAAGTGCGAAAAGTGGTTTTTCAACACTAACACAAGTGCAAAAAGTGTTTTTTCAACACTAACACAAGTGCAAAAAGTGGTTTTTCAACACTATCACAAGTGCAAAAAGTGTTTTTTCCACACTAATACAAGTGCAAAAGTGGTTTCCTGCACCAACACAAGTGCGAAATGTGGTTTTTCAACACTAACACAAGTGCGAAAAGTGGTTTTTCAACACTAACACAAGTGCGAAAAGTGGTTTTTCCACACTAATACAAGTGCAAAAGTGGTTTCCTGCACCAACACAAGTGCGAAAAGTGGTTTTTCAACACTAACACAAGTGCGAAAAGTGGTTTTTCAACACTAACACAAGTGCGAAAAGTGGTTTTTCAACACAAACACAAGTGCGAAAAGTGTTTTTTCCACACTAATACAAGTGCAAAAGTGGTTTCCTGCACCAACACAAGTGCAAAAAGTAGTTTTTCAACATTAACACAAGTGCGAAAAGTGGTTTTTCAACACTAACACAAGTGCGAAAAGTGGGTTTTCAACACTATCACAAGTGCAAAAAGTGTTTTTTCCACACTAATACAAGTGCAAAAGTGGTTTCCTGCACCAACACAAGTGCGAAAAGTGGTTTTTCAACACTAACACAAGTGCGAAAAGTGGTTTTTCAACACTATCACAAGTGCAAAAAGTGTTTTTCCACACTAATACAAGTGCAAAAGTGGTTTCCTGCACCAACACAAGTGCGAAAAGTGGTTTTTCAACACTATCACAAGTGCAAAAAGTGTTTTTTCCACACTAATACAAGTGCAAAAGTGGTTTCCTGCACCAACACAAGTGCCAAAAGTGTTTTTTCAACACTAACACAAGTGCGAAAAGTGGTTTTTCAACACTAACAGAAGTGCGAAAAGTGGTTTTTCAACACTATCACAAGTGCAAAAAGTGTTATTTCCACACTAATACAAGTGCAAAAGTGGTTTCCTGCACCAACACAAGTGCGAAAAGTGGTTTTTCAACACTAACACAAGTGCAAAAAGTGTTTTTTCAACACTAACACAAGTGCAAAAAGTGGTTTTTCAACACTATCACAAGTGCAAAAAGTGTTTTTTCCACACTAATACAAGTGCAAAAGTGGTTTCCTGCACCAACACAAGTGCGAAATGTGGTTTTTCAACACTAACACAAGTGCGAAAAGTGGTTTTTCAACACTAACACAAGCGCGAAAAGTGGTTTTTCAACACTATCACAAGTGCAAAAAGTGTTTTCTCCACACTAATACAAGTGCAAAAGTGGTTTCCTGCACCAACACAAGTGCGAAAAGTGGTTTTTCAACACTAACACAAGTGCGAAAAGTGGTTTTTCAACACTAACACAAGTGCGAAAAGTGGTTTTTCAACACTATCACAAGTGCAAAAAGTGTTTTTTCCACACTAATACAAGTGCAAAAGTGGTTTCCTGCACCAACACAAGTGCGAAAAGTGGTTTTTCAACACTAACACAAGTGCGAAAAGTGGTTTTTCAACACTAACACAAGTGCGAAAAGTGGTTTTTCAACACTAACACAAGTGCGAAAAGTGGTTTTTCCACACTAATACAAGTGCAAAAGTGGTTTCCTGCACCAACACAAGTGCGAAAAGTGGTTTTTCAACACTAACACAAGTGCGAAAAGTGGTATTTCAACACTAACACAAGTGCGAAAAGTGGTTTTTCCACACTAATACAAGTGCAAAAGTGGTTTCCTGCACCAACACAAGTGCGAAAAGTGGTTTTTCAACACTAACACAAGTGCGAAAAGTGGTTTTTCAACACTATCACAAGTGCAAAAAGTGTTTTTTCCACACTAATACAAGTGCAAAAGTGGTTTCCTGCACCAACACAAGTGCGAAAAGTGGTTTTTCAACACTAACACAAGTTCGAAAAGTGCTTTTTCCACACTAATACAAGTGCAAAAGTGGTTTCCTGCACCAACACAAGTGCGAAAAGTGGTTTTTCAACACTAACACAAGTGCGAAAAGTGGTTTTTCAACACTAATACAAGTGCAAAAGTGGTTTCCTGCACCAACACAAGTGCGAAAAGTGGTTTTTCAACACTAACACAAGTGCGAAAAGTGGTATTTCAACACTAACACAAGTGCGAAAAGTGGTTTTTCAACACTATCACAAGTGCAAAAAGTGTTTTTTCCACACTAATACAAGTGCAAAAGTGGTTTCCTGCACCAACACAAGTGCGAAAAGTGGTTTTTCAACACTAACACAAGTGCGAAAAGTGGTTTTTCAACACTAACACAAGTGCGAAAAGTGGTTTTTCCACACTATCACAAGTGCAAAAAGTGTTTTTTCCACACTAATACAAGTGCAAAAGTGGTTTCCTCCACCAACACAAGTGCCAAAAGTGTTTTTTCAACACTAACACAAGTGCGAAAAGTGGTTTTTCAACACTAACAGAAGTGCGAAAAGTGGTTTTTCAACACTATCACAAGTGCAAAAAGTGTTATTTCCACACTAATACAAGTGCAAAAGTGGTTTCCTGCACCAACACAAGTGCGAAAAGTGGTTTTTCAACACTAACACAAGTGCAAAAAGTGTTTTTTCAACACTAACACAAGTGCAAAAAGTGGTTTTTCAACACTATCACAAGTGCAAAAAGTGTTTTTTCCACACTAATACAAGTGCAAAAGTGGTTTCCTGCACCAACACTAGTGCGAAATGTGGTTTTTCAACACTAACACAAGTGCGAAAAGTGGTTTTTCAACACTAACACAAGCGCGAAAAGTGGTTTTTCAACACTATCACAAGTGCAAAAAGTGTTTTCTCCACACTAATACAAGTGCAAAAGTGGTTTCCTGCACCAACACAAGTGCGAAAAGTGGTTTTTCAACACTAACACAAGTGCGAAAAGTGGTTTTTCAACACTAACACAAGCGCGAAAAGTGGTTTTTCAACACTATCACAAGTGCAAAAAGTGTTTTCTCCACACTAATACAAGTGCAAAAGTGGTTTCCTGCACCAACACAAGTGCGAAAAGTGGTTTTTCAACACTAACACAAGTGCGAAAAGTGGTTTTTCAACACTAACACAAGTGCGAAAAGTGGTTTTTCAACACTATCGCAAGTGCAAAAAGTGTTTTTTCCACACTAATACAAGTGCAAAAGTGGTTTCCTGCACCAACACAAGTGCGCAAAGTGGTTTTTGAACACTAACACAAGTGCGAAAAGTGGTTTTTCAACACTAACACAAGTGCGAAAAGTGGTTTTTCCCACTAATACAAGTGCAAAAGTGGTTTCCTGCACCAACACAAGTGCGAAAAGTGGTTTTTCAACACTAACACAAGTGTGAAAAGTGGTATTTCAACACTAACACAAGTGCGAAAAGTGGTTTTTCCACACTAATACAAGTGCAAAAGTGGTTTCCTGCACCAACACAAGTGCGAAAAGTGGTTTTTCAACACTAACACAAGTGCGAAAAGTGGTTTTTCAACACTATCACAAGTGCAAAAAGTGTTTTTTCTACACTAATACAAGTGCAAAAGTGGTTTCCTGCACCAACACAAGTGCGAAAAGTGGTTTTTCAACACTAACACAAGTGCGAAAAGTGGTTTTTCCACACTAATACAAGTGCAAAAGTGGTTTCCTGCACCAACACAAGTGCGAAAAGTGGTTTTTCAACACTAACACAAGTGCGAAAAGTGGTTTTTCAACACTAACACAAGTGCGAAAAGTGGTTTTTCAACACAAACACAAGTGCGAAAAGTGTTTTTTCCACACTAATACAAGTGCAAAAGTGGTTTCCTGCACCAACACAAGTGCAAAAAGTAGTTTTTCAACACTAACACAAGTGCGAAAAGTGGTTTTTCAACACTAACACAAGTGCGAAAAGTGGTTTTTCAACACTAATACAAGTGCGAAAAGTGGTTTTTCCACACTAATACAAGTGCAAAAGTGGTTTCCTGCACCAACACAAGTGCGAAAAGTGGTTTTTCAACACTAACACAAGTGCGAAAAGTGGTATTTCAACACTAACACAAGTGCGAAAAGTGGTTTTTCCACACTAATACAAGTGCAAAAGTGGTTTCCTGCACCAACACAAGTGCGAAAAGTGGTTTTTCAACACTAACACAAGTGCGAAAAGTGGTTTTTCAACACTATCACAAGTGCAAAAAGTGTTTTTTCCACACTAATACAAGTGCAAAAGTGGTTTCCTGCACCAACACAAGTGCGAAAAGTGGTTTTTCAACACTAACACAAGTTCGAAAAGTGCTTTTTCCACACTAATACAAGTGCAAAAGTGGTTTCCTGCACCAACACAAGTGCGAAAAGTGGTTTTTCAACACTAACACAAGTGCGAAAAGTGGTTTTTCAACACTAATACAAGTGCAAAAGTGGTTTCCTGCACCAACACAAGTGCGAAAAGTGGTTTTTCAACACTAACACAAGTGCGAAAAGTGGTATTTCAACACTAACACAAGTGCGAAAAGTGGTTTTTCAACACTATCACAAGTGCAAAAAGTGTTTTTTCCACACTAATACAAGTGCAAAAGTGGTTTCCTGCACCAACACAAGTGCGAAAAGTGGTTTTTCAACACTAACACAAGTGCGAAAAGTGGTTTTTCAACACTAACACAAGTGCGAAAAGTGGTTTTTCCACACTATCACAAGTGCAAAAAGTGTTTTTTCCACACTAATACAAGTGCAAAAGTGGTTTCCTCCACCAACACAAGTGCCAAAAGTGTTTTTTCAACACTAACACAAGTGCGAAAAGTGGTTTTTCAACACTAACAGAAGTGCGAAAAGTGGTTTTTCAACACTATCACAAGTGCAAAAAGTGTTATTTCCACACTAATACAAGTGCAAAAGTGGTTTCCTGCACCAACACAAGTGCGAAAAGTGGTTTTTCAACACTAACACAAGTGCAAAAAGTGTTTTTTCAACACTAACACAAGTGCAAAAAGTGGTTTTTCAACACTATCACAAGTGCAAAAAGTGTTTTTTCCACACTAATACAAGTGCAAAAGTGGTTTCCTGCACCAACACTAGTGCGAAATGTGGTTTTTCAACACTAACACAAGTGCGAAAAGTGGTTTTTCAACACTAACACAAGCGCGAAAAGTGGTTTTTCAACACTATCACAAGTGCAAAAAGTGTTTTCTCCACACTAATACAAGTGCAAAAGTGGTTTCCTGCACCAACACAAGTGCGAAAAGTGGTTTTTCAACACTAACACAAGTGCGAAAAGTGGTTTTTCAACACTAACACAAGCGCGAAAAGTGGTTTTTCAACACTATCACAAGTGCAAAAAGTGTTTTCTCCACACTAATACAAGTGCAAAAGTGGTTTCCTGCACCAACACAAGTGCGAAAAGTGGTTTTTCAACACTAACACAAGTGCGAAAAGTGGTTTTTCAACACTAACACAAGTGCGAAAAGTGGTTTTTCAACACTATCGCAAGTGCAAAAAGTGTTTTTTCCACACTAATACAAGTGCAAAAGTGGTTTCCTGCACCAACACAAGTGCGCAAAGTGGTTTTTGAACACTAACACAAGTGCGAAAAGTGGTTTTTCAACACTAACACAAGTGCGAAAAGTGGTTTTTCCCACTAATACAAGTGCAAAAGTGGTTTCCTGCACCAACACAAGTGCGAAAAGTGGTTTTTCAACACTAACACAAGTGTGAAAAGTGGTATTTCAACACTAACACAAGTGCGAAAAGTGGTTTTTCCACACTAATACAAGTGCAAAAGTGGTTTCCTGCACCAACACAAGTGCGAAAAGTGGTTTTTCAACACTAACACAAGTGCGAAAAGTGGTTTTTCAACACTATCACAAGTGCAAAAAGTGTTTTTTCTACACTAATACAAGTGCAAAAGTGGTTTCCTGCACCAACACAAGTGCGAAAAGTGGTTTTTCAACACTAACACAAGTGCGAAAAGTGGTTTTTCCACACTAATACAAGTGCAAAAGTGGTTTCCTGCACCAACACAAGTGCGAAAAGTGGTTTTTCAACACTAACACAAGTGCGAAAAGTGGTTTTTCAACACTAACACAAGTGCGAAAAGTGGTTTTTCAACACAAACACAAGTGCGAAAAGTGTTTTTTCCACACTAATACAAGTGCAAAAGTGGTTTCCTGCACCAACACAAGTGCAAAAAGTAGTTTTTCAACACTAACACAAGTGCGAAAAGTGGTTTTTCAACACTAACACAAGTGCGAAAAGTGGTTTTTCAACACTAATACAAGTGCAAAAGTGGTTTCCTGCACCAACACAAGTGCGAAAAGTGGTTTTTCAACACTAACACAAGTGCGAAAAGTGGTATTTCAACACTAACACAAGTGCGAAAAGTGGTTTTTCAACACTATCACAAGTGCAAAAAGTGTTTTTTCCACACTAATACAAGTGCAAAAGTGGTTTCCTGCACCAACATAAGTGCGAAAAGTGGTTTTTCAACACTAACACAAGTGCGAAAAGTGGTTTTTCAACACTAACACAAGTGCGAAAAGTGGTTTTTCCACACTATCACAAGTGCAAAAAGTGTTTTCTCACACTAATACAAGTGCAAAAGTGGTTTCCTGCACCAACACAAGTGCGAAAAGTGGTTTTTCAACACTAACACAAGTGCGAAAAGTGGTTTTTCAACACTAACACAAGCGCGAAAAGTGGTTTTTCAACACTATCACAAGTGCAAAAAGTGTTTTTTCCACACTAATACAAGTGCAAAAGTGGTTTCCTGCACCAACACTAGTGCGAAATGTGGTTTTTCAACACTAACACAAGTGCGAAAAGTGGTTTTTCAACACTAACACAAGTGCGAAAAGTGGTTTTTCAACACTAACACAAGCGCGAAAAGTGGTTTTTCAACACTATCACAAGTGCAAAAAGTGTTTTTTCCACACTAATACAAGTGCAAAAGTGGTTTCCTGCACCAACACTAGTGCGAAATGTGGTTTTTCAACACTAACACAAGTGCGAAAAGTGGTTTTTCAACACTAACACAAGCGCGAAAAGTGGTTTTTCAACACTATCACAAGTGCAAAAAGTGTTTTCTCCACACTAATACAAGTGCAAAAGTGGTTTCCTGCACCAACACAAGTGCGAAAAGTGGTTTTTCAACACTAACACAAGTGCGAAAAGTGGTTTTTCAACACTAACACAAGCGCGAAAAGTGGTTTTTCAACACTATCACAAGTGCAAAAAGTGTTTTCTCCACACTAATACAAGTGCAAAAGTGGTTTCCTGCACCAACACAAGTGCGAAAAGTGGTTTTTCAACACTAACACAAGTGCGAAAAGTGGTTTTTCAACACTAACACAAGTGCGAAAAGTGGTTTTTCAACACTATCGCAAGTGCAAAAAGTGTTTTTTCCACACTAATACAAGTGCAAAAGTGGTTTCCTGCACCAACACAAGTGCGCAAAGTGGTTTTTGAACACTAACACAAGTGCGAAAAGTGGTTTTTCAACACTAACACAAGTGCGAAAAGTGGTTTTTCCCACTAATACAAGTGCAAAAGTGGTTTCCTGCACCAACACAAGTGCGAAAAGTGGTTTTTTCAACACTAACACAAGTGTGAAAAGTGGTATTTCAACACTAACACAAGTGCGAAAAGTGGTTTTTCCACACTAATACAAGTGCAAAAGTGGTTTCCTGCACCAACACAAGTGCGAAAAGTGGTTTTTCAACACTAACACAAGTGCGAAAAGTGGTTTTTCAACACTATCACAAGTGCAAAAAGTGTTTTTTCTACACTAATACAAGTGCAAAAGTGGTTTCCTGCACCAACACAAGTGCGAAAAGTGGTTTTTCAACACTAACACAAGTGCGAAAAGTGGTTTTTCCACACTAATACAAGTGCAAAAGTGGTTTCCTGCACCAACACAAGTGCGAAAAGTGGTTTTTCAACACTAACACAAGTGCGAAAAGTGGTTTTTCAACACTAACACAAGTGCGAAAAGTGGTTTTTCAACACAAACACAAGTGCGAAAAGTGTTTTTTCCACACTAATACAAGTGCAAAAGTGGTTTCCTGCACCAACACAAGTGCAAAAAGTAGTTTTTCAACACTAACACAAGTGCGAAAAGTGGTTTTTCAACACTAACACAAGTGCGAAAAGTGGTTTTTCAACACTAATACAAGTGCGAAAAGTGGTTTTTCCACACTAATACAAGTGCAAAAGTGGTTTCCTGCACCAACACAAGTGCGAAAAGTGGTTTTTCAACACTAACACAAGTGCGAAAAGTGGTATTTCAACACTAACACAAGTGCGAAAAGTGGTTTTTCCACACTAATACAAGTGCAAAAGTGGTTTCCTGCACCAACACAAGTGCGAAAAGTGGTTTTTCAACACTAACACAAGTGCGAAAAGTGGTTTTTCAACACTATCACAAGTGCAAAAAGTGTTTTTTCCACACTAATACAAGTGCAAAAGTGGTTTCCTGCACCAACACAAGTGCGAAAAGTGGTTTTTCAACACTAACACAAGTTCGAAAAGTGCTTTTTCCACACTAATACAAGTGCAAAAGTGGTTTCCTGCACCAACACAAGTGCGAAAAGTGGTTTTTCAACACTAACACAAGTGCGAAAAGTGGTTTTTCAACACTAATACAAGTGCAAAAGTGGGTTTCCTGCACCAACACAAGTGCGAAAAGTGGTTTTTCAACACTAACACAAGTGCGAAAAGTGGTATTTCAACACTAACACAAGTGCGAAAAGTGGTTTTTCAACACTATCACAAGTGCAAAAAGTGTTTTTTCCACACTAATACAAGTGCAAAAGTGGTTTCCTGCACCAACACAAGTGCGAAAAGTGGTTTTTCAACACTAACACAAGTGCGAAAAGTGGTTTTTCAACACTAACACAAGTGCGAAAAGTGGTTTTTCCACACTATCACAAGTGCAAAAAGTGTTTTTTCCACACTAATACAAGTGCAAAAGTGGTTTCCTCCACCAACACAAGTGCCAAAAGTGTTTTTTCAACACTAACACAAGTGCGAAAAGTGGTTTTTCAACACTAACAGAAGTGCGAAAAGTGGTTTTTCAACACTATCACAAGTGCAAAAAGTGTTATTTCCACACTAATACAAGTGCAAAAGTGGTTTCCTGCACCAACACAAGTGCGAAAAGTGGTTTTTCAACACTAACACAAGTGCAAAAAGTGTTTTTTCAACACTAACACAAGTGCAAAAAGTGGTTTTTCAACACTATCACAAGTGCAAAAAGTGTTTTTTCCACACTAATACAAGTGCAAAAGTGGTTTCCTGCACCAACACTAGTGCGAAATGTGGTTTTTCAACACTAACACAAGTGCGAAAAGTGGTTTTTCAACACTAACACAAGCGCGAAAAGTGGTTTTTCAACACTATCACAAGTGCAAAAAGTGTTTTCTCCACACTAATACAAGTGCAAAAGTGGTTTCCTGCACCAACACAAGTGCGAAAAGTGGTTTTTCAACACTAACACAAGTGCGAAAAGTGGTTTTTCAACACTAACACAAGCGCGAAAAGTGGTTTTTCAACACTATCACAAGTGCAAAAAGTGTTTTCTCCACACTAATACAAGTGCAAAAGTGGTTTCCTGCACCAACACAAGTGCGAAAAGTGGTTTTTCAACACTAACACAAGTGCGAAAAGTGGTTTTTCAACACTAACACAAGTGCGAAAAGTGGTTTTTCAACACTATCGCAAGTGCAAAAAGTGTTTTTTCCACACTAATACAAGTGCAAAAGTGGTTTCCTGCACCAACACAAGTGCGCAAAGTGGTTTTTGAACACTAACACAAGTGCGAAAAGTGGTTTTTCAACACTAACACAAGTGCGAAAAGTGGTTTTTCCCACTAATACAAGTGCAAAAGTGGTTTCCTGCACCAACACAAGTGCGAAAAGTGGTTTTTCAACACTAACACAAGTGTGAAAAGTGGTATTTCAACACTAACACAAGTGCGAAAAGTGGTTTTTCCACACTAATACAAGTGCAAAAGTGGTTTCCTGCACCAACACAAGTGCGAAAAGTGGTTTTTCAACACTAACACAAGTGCGAAAAGTGGTTTTTCAACACTATCACAAGTGCAAAAAGTGTTTTTTCTACACTAATACAAGTGCAAAAGTGGTTTCCTGCACCAACACAAGTGCGAAAAGTGGTTTTTCAACACTAACACAAGTGCGAAAAGTGGTTTTCCACACTAATACAAGTGCAAAAGTGGTTTCCTGCACCAACACAAGTGCGAAAAGTGGTTTTTCAACACTAACACAAGTGCGAAAAGTGGTTTTTCAACACTAACACAAGTGCGAAAAGTGGTTTTTCAACACAAACACAAGTGCGAAAAGTGTTTTTTCCACACTAATACAAGTGCAAAAGTGGTTTCCTGCACCAACACAAGTGCAAAAAGTAGTTTTTCAACACTAACACAAGTGCGAAAAGTGGTTTTTCAACACTAACACAAGTGCGAAAAGTGGTTTTTCAACACTAATACAAGTGCAAAAGTGGTTTCCTGCACCAACACAAGTGCGAAAAGTGGTTTTTCAACACTAACACAAGTGCGAAAAGTGGTATTTCAACACTAACACAAGTGCGAAAAGTGGTTTTTCAACACTATCACAAGTGCAAAAAGTGTTTTTTCCACACTAATACAAGTGCAAAAGTGGTTTCCTGCACCAACATAAGTGCGAAAAGTGGTTTTTCAACACTAACACAAGTGCGAAAAGTGGTTTTTCAACACTAACACAAGTGCGAAAAGTGGTTTTTCCACACTATCACAAGTGCAAAAAGTGTTTTCTCCACACTAATACAAGTGCAAAAGTGGTTTCCTGCACCAACACAAGTGCGAAAAGTGGTTTTTCAACACTAACACAAGTGCGAAAAGTGGTTTTTCAACACTAAC
>NW_027618866.1:0-59000 GCF_964187855.1 Myxine glutinosa | reverse complement strand
TTTCGCACTTGTGTTAGTGTTGAAAACCACTGTTGAAAAACCACTGTTGAAAAACCTGTGTACAGAATCGTCGGTTAGTTCGTGTCGCGTATTCTGAGCCTAGTGTAGTAGGAGTGTCCGACCTTGGCTTGAGGCTTTGTTTTTGTCTCAGCGGTTCTTCGATCATGCTGTAATTACTTTCGGGCTCTGTTTTTCCTGGTATTTTCACCCCATACTTCCTTGTTTTAAAATCCAAACAAAAAAAAATAAAAAAATTTTCATTCTCTGTTCTTATCCGTTTGTTCGTTCTTATTTGTTCGTTCGTTCTTCGACCACGATGTTCGTGATCACGTGATCACGTTGTTGAAAAATGTTTCAACTGTCCCCTGAAGAACTGTATTCTGTCGTATACTATAACACCTTTTTCTTCTTCTTCTATAAAAGGATGCTTTCGACTTGCTCACCAAATCTATTCATTCCAAAAAAAAATTCCATCTCTTACAGTGCCTCTTTCATACATTCCCTAAACTCTCCAGCACTCCACCCATCCTTCAGCGTCCTCAAACGTATTTTTGATTCGAAGGTCTCAAGAAACTCATTTTGCAATAAATGTTCGTTTCCCATTAATCGTACACTTTTCAAAATCCAATCTCACCCCTCCCCTCCAAATCTTCCCCATCACCCCTTCCCTCCAAAACTTCCCCATCACCCCTTCCCTCCAAAACTTCCCCATCACCCCTCCCCTTCAAAACTTCCCCATCACCCCTCCCCTCCAAATCTACCCCATTGCCCCTCCCCTCCAAATCTTCCCCATCACCCATCTCTTTCAAATCTTGCCCCTTGCCACTCCCCTCCAAATCTTCCCCATCACCCCTTCCCTCCAAAACCTCCCCATCACCCCTCCCCTCCAAAACTTCCCCATCACCCCTCAGTAGAGTAATAATGTTGTTCCTGGACCACCTCATTTTCCCATTGACTTACATGTAAATTTTTCTCTCACCCTCATTTCCCCTAAACACCTCTATTTCTCCCACCCTGTTCTTTACGAACCTTTTAGCCTTTTGACATACTCTTATTCTCAATGTTGTTCATTAGACCACTCAAACAATGATTCTACGAATATTTGCTCCCTCTCACTCTCTTAATATCAATGATCCCGAGTAGACCACTCAAACAATGATCCTGCAAATATTTGTTTATGCGTAGGAAATAATTTTATTCTCTTACCACTACCATCACCATCTAATATATTAACAAAGAAGATGTTTGAGTTTGGTTCTTTATTAAGATATTTTAACTGAGCTAAGATAAAATGATAAACCTCCCTCAATGTTCTTGTCTGAGTGCCTCCTGTGCCACACACTTTTGGTAAGCCCCGCCCACTTTTTACTAAGCCCCGCCCACTTTTTGTTAACCCCGTCCACTTTTGTTAAGCCCCCGCCCACTTTTTTGCTAAGCCCCACCCACTTTGTTAAGTCCCACCCACTTTATAAACTCTGCCATTGTGTCATTTTCAGTTTAGACATTACATCATTTTCAGGGAATTTCCATCACATCATTTCCAGTTAAGACATGCCCAGGGAATTTCCACAGGAAATGACACACCCAGTCCTTATAAAAGGCACCGACCACACAGGCTTTTTCAAACATGCTTTCTGCTTCACTTGAGAATGGACGACAGTGCTGACATGGATTGGGATAATTTTGGTATCCCTTGGAGTCCTACTACCTGTGAAGCACTCAACCTTCAGATTGATGAACTGGACTCGAACCTCTTATCAATGGAGGTAAGTTTGTTTATTTATTTATTTAATTATATATATATTTCTTTTTAGGTGAGACTCGTGTAAGAGTTAACAAAGTTTATTTTAATATTCATAGTGCTGGATTTATACAAATAAAAATATTGTATTAAATTAATACATTGTTATTTTCTCCCACAGGAAATTGTATCTGAGATACGAAATGAAAATTCTACTTTTAACACAACTTGGGATAAAGTTCTTTTTTTGTTTGAAGATCTTTTGAACAACCAAGACCCACAGAACGAGTTCTACCTTGATGACCCAGCCAAAGAGTTATACCTTGGAGATCCACAAAATCCTGAAAAAGAGTTTTACCATGATGATACTTATTGTGAGTTATCAAAACAAAACCCACTGAACAAGTTCTACCTTGATGAGCCAGAATACAAGTCATACATTGGAGACCCACAAATTTCTGAAAATTGGGAAAGGAGAGTTCTCCCTGATGGTCTGCAGTTATACTATGTGAGACACATCATAGAAACCCTAAAAAATTGGGAAAGGAGAGTTCTCCCTGATGGTCCACAGTTATACTATGTGTGACACATCATAGAAACCCTAAAAAATTGGGAAAGGGAAGTTTTCCCTGATGGTCCGCAGTTATACTATGTGAGACTTATCACGGAAACCCCCAATATTTCTGAAAATTGTGGTTCTACCTTGGAGACTTGGAAAGATGGTTATATTTTTGGAGACTCGGAATGGGGGTTTTGCTTTGATAACTTGGAATGTGATACCTATCTTGGAGGCTCAACAGGAATGTGGTTATACCTTGGGAACTTGGAAAGTTGGTTTTATTTTGGAGACTCTACCTGTGGGATCCATCTTGGAGACTCTTTGGATACTAAAGCAATGAACAATGTTCTTTGTTTAATGACGCTTGATTTAAGCAATATCAAGAAAGGTCGAGGAAGAAAATGCTGGAAAATTCTTTCTTCTCATTTCTACTTCTTCAAACTTGAAAGCCTTGAAAGACAGAATTAGGAGAAGATGGAAATAAAAAAAAAATAATAATAATAATAATACGTATTTTTAAAAAACAAGAAAAAAAATTATGTTAGGGTTAGGGTGGGATTTTGAATGTGAGGGTTAGGGATGGGGTTGGGTTAGGGATGGGGTTGGGTTAGGGTGGGATTTTGAATGTGAGGGTTAGGGTTGGGGTTGGGTTAGGGATGGGTTGGGTTAGGGTTGGGTTAGGGATGGGGTTGGGTTAGGGATGGGGTTGGGTTAGGGATGGGGTTGGGTTAGGGATGGGGTTTGGTTAGGGATGGGGTAGGGTTAGGGATGGGTTGGGTTAGGGATGGGGTTGGGTTAGGGATGGGTTTGGGTTAAGGATGGGGTTGGGTTAGGGATGGGGTTGGGTTAGGGATGGTGTTGGGTTAGGGATGGGGTTGGGTTAGGGATGGGGTTGGGTTAGGGTTTGTATATTATTATGACTCACTCACACATACACACACACAAAAGTTAAGCCCCAACTGAAAAGTTGAGGGATTCTGTGTTTGGGGTTCACAGATCTCAAGAACGTATCCCCATTGTACACACACACAAAAGTTAAGCCCCAACTGAAAAGTTGAGGGATTCTGTGTTTGGGGTTCACAGATCTCAAGAACGTATCCCCATTACATTTTTTTTATTTATTTATTATTTTCAAGGGTATTATCTGCTTATTTGTGTTTTTTGTAATTCTTTTGAGTAAAATGATTCCAAGATTTCTTCTCCATTTAAATCATATAATTTGTAGGTCCAAGGGACTATATCCATTACAGCAACGATTTTAAATAATTCACGAGTCCATTTTTGTGTATAACCTTTCTCAAAATGACTTTTCCATCTGTATATTCTTACAATATCACCAACTTTGAACTTGGGTTTTCTCAAATTAATCTCCTTTTCATATCCTAATTTTGTAAATGATTCTGATGGTTTTGATTTTGTTGATGAATGAACTGTATTATTGTAATTATCTACAATATCCTGAATTAAATATACCCATTGTTGAGAACCGAGTTGTGTGAATTTTTTATATAGTTTCTCTTTCAAAGTATGATTAAAACGCTCAATAACAACTGCTTTTCCTTCATTAAAGGTGCTGTATAATTTAATACCCTCCCCCTTAAGAAATTTCATAAATATTTTGTTATAGAACTCTGTTCCCTCGTCAGTCCATAACTTCTTTGGTTTTCTTTTACTTTTACTAAATATTCCACTGAAAGCTAACATAAGAGTATTACCCCTTTTGTTTTTCAAAGGAACAACCCAGGCATATCTACTCCTCAAATCAATAATGGTTAAAGCATACTTGTATCCCCTATCATTATTTAGTTCGATTAAATCAGCGGACCATATGTGGTCAGTGTATTTAGAATAAACTTTCCTTCTTTTAAACTTTGTGATTATAGGTTTATGTAATTCATTAGCCAAAAGCTCCTCAGTCTTGATGACATCATTAGAGTTTAATAGTTTTTTGAGGGTGAATAACCAAGGCCAAGTTTCAATTTAGCACTTATCATTTTTTTCACAATAAACCTATCAACTTTCTCTCTCAACGTAGGATTTCGTATCAAAGACAAATTATACAACATTTCTCTGTCTGCTTCATGTTTTTCATCCAATGTAGTGGTATTCCCATAAGCAATATCATGCTTCATACACACTTCATCAACCCTATTTATAGGTTAAGACCAAGGTTTAGGATTGTCAGCCTCATCTAATCTTTTATCCAAGTTTGTTCCTGGACCACAGAAAGAATATCCAGGTGTATGTAGTTCCCCTGGAATTCCAGTTGTTGTAAATTTACTTCCTGACAGAAACTTTTGTATGTCTCCTCCACTTTTAGGAGAGATGAATTGGCACTTTTTAGAGCCACACACTTGACATATTCCTTTTTGATAAACTATTATTTTTAGCTTTAACATGAGAGATATTTTTAGATTTAGTTTTCTTTTTACATTTGAGACAATAACTCATATTTATTTATCAGAAAAATTCCGACAGAGTATCAAAACCTTTTTGGTTTTTAACATATACATTTCAATCTTGATTTTTAAAACATAAAGAATCCTTAGCCTTCACTCTCTCCTCCATTTATTTACAAATAAAAACTAACTAAAGTTAATAACACCAACATCATCAACTATATGACCTTTGTCTTCTTCATGTAAATCCCCTCCCTGAAATTGAACTCATCTCAACCATTTTTAAAATCATTATCTTCACAAGAGTCATTCTTTCTTTATCTTCCTCTTCGGTGAGTTGAGATTGATTTATTTGCCGTAATACATTCAATCTTTTACGAATCTCACTGATTTCCATATTTTTATACTTTTCCTCCCTCTCCTCCTTCTCCCTTTCCTCCTTTTCCTTTTTCTCTCTTTCCTCCTTCTCCTTTTTCTCCCTATCCTCCCTCTCTCTTTCTTCCTTCTCCTTTTTCTCCCTCTCCTCCTACTCTCTTTTCTCCCTTTCCTCCCTCTGCTCCCTCTCTCTTTCCTCCTTCTCCTTTTTCACTCTTTCCTCCTTTTCCTTTTTCTCTCTTTCCTCCTTCTCCTTTTTCTCCCTTTCCTCTCTTTCCTCCTTCTCCTCAACTCCTCATCCCCTGCTACCCTTGGGTTTGGACCCCAAAGAATATTATACATATATTCATCTGGATTTTGAGATATTCTTGTATCTATAATTATTTTTCTCATAATAGGATACCAATAAGATTTGTTGATGATTTCTAAAAGAGTTTTATATTTCATAACTTTGAGAAGTTCATTTTTATTTAATATTTTAAACACGTCTCTATTTGTGGGTTTAGCAATATCAGTATAAGGCCAGTTTTTTATGACAAAATTCCCATAAATATGCTCCAAATCATAAGGTATGTAATACCGAGCACCCTTTTCTTGTAGGTATCCCTGAATACAAAAATTATAATTCTCTTGTAGTCTTTTTCCTGCCATTTATGTATCAGAAATATATGTGAGATTAATATTGTTACGGGCCGCGGACAAGATGTTGTTTTGCCGAGCGGATGGCACCGCGGCCGAACAGTTACCCCGACTAACCCGATTCCTGGACGTTGGCCGAAATCGCGCCACAGGTATTCAATTTGGAAACCTCTAAAGCGACCGAATGTAAAGAGGAAGAAGAAGAAGACGTACAGAAGAGTAACAGGATTTATTATTTACACACACTAAGCAAAAGGAGCAGTCAAGGTTATATACAGGGAAAATGGAAAAAGCAGGTGACACAGTGCAAATATTAACTTATACAAGCTTAATTAATACCCAGGGACAAGACACACAGAACAAACTCACGTACACAAAAGGATGGAAAGGCAGGGATGGTTTGGGACGGCAGAGGAGGGTCCAGGCAGATGGTAGGCGTCGAGGTCCGGCTCCAAGCGCGCGCTCCGATCCACGCTTTGGGGTCGAGGCAAAAACCCGGCAAACACAGCCTCGCGTCTCACCGACCGGCGATAGGGCCGAGAGGGTGTCGGCCTATTGCCGCAATACAGGCACCCCCTCACGTCTCTCTCTCTCAGTCTTGCTAGATCACGCCTCTCGTTCGTGCCTTCTCACCGACCTTGTACCTACTTTATTCAACTCTATTGAACCTTCAAGCAACTCCCTTCACAGAACTGCTCGTGGGGCTCCCTCACTCATCTCTCTCTTGCGCGATCTTCGCACGCATATATCATCCTCAAGCGCGGGTGTGACACGCCCTCGTCGGTTTCGGTACCGCCCCCCCCCCCCCCCCCCGTGCTCCGTGACCTTATATGGCAATGCCACGGGCTTGCCTCCTTATTTGGACATGGCGCAGAACTGCGCCCCCTCGTGGCGAGCTACGGGCTTGTTCCCTTATTTGGGCATGGGGCTGAACAGCCCCGCCCCTCGTGGCGCGCCCTGGGCTTGCCTCTTCCCGGCAACCCCGCCCCTCCTGTTCAAACAGAGCACGGAGCACGTATTCACTATTTGCAGCGAAATGAGAGGGCGCGTACCCCACGCTTGTGAAGCTGCTTTACCCAGAGAGGGAGTTTGGGCTGGGAAATGTAATTATTGAAGGGGAGCTATTCTTATTTGATTCGGTGCAATGGAGTGTCAATTAATGGCCAACAGAGCCTTAAACTCACATAGAATAAAGAGATAACCGCACGTGACACGTGACAAAGCCGAATGCCTCAACTCTGTGTTTGCCTCAAAATCCTTAGTCCCAAACCCATCTCTCTCTGTTCCCACCTTTCCCAGTCGAACCAAACTGCTCCTGGACTCTGTGACCTTCTCTCCTGACAAGGTGGAGGAGTTTTTGTCAAACCTCGACTCTGATTCTGCAACTGGACCAGATGGCATCAGCCCACGGGTCCTAAAATCCTGCTCTGCCCCTCTATCTCACCCTCTCTCTGTTCTCTTCACCCTATCTTTTGCTCAAGGTCATCTGCCAGCATCCTGGAAATCAGCAAACATTACCGCTTTGCACAAAAAAGGTGCAAAAACAGATCCTTGCAACTACAGACCAATCAGCCTGCTCCCAATTATCAGCAAAGTCATGGAATCCATCATTGCTTCAGATATGAAATCTTTCCTCTTCTCCAATGGCTTGATCTCTAATCATCAATTTGGTTTCAGACCAGGTCACTCTACTCTGGACATGCTGCTTCTGCTGTCTCAACAATGGATGGAGGTCCTCAATGCCAAACAGGAAATCAGAGCTGTCTCCCTTGACATATCACGTGCCTTCGATACGGTCTGGCACCCAGCTCTGCTCACCAAACTCTCCTCCTATGGTATCCATGGAAATCTCCATGCATGGCTTGCGGACTTCCTCTCTGGTCGTAGTCAACGTGTGGCCCTGAATGGATTTCTCTCATCTCCCCTTCCCGTTCAGGCTGGAGTTCCCCAAGGCAGTGTGCTGGGCCCTGTGCTTTTTCTGGTCTTTATCAATGATCTCTCCGACTCTCTGGAAAATCCTCTGTATCTCTTTGCTGATGACTCCACTCTCTGCCGCTCCATTCCTCTTCCCTCAGATCGGCAGTCTGCAGCCTCCTCACTCTCTGAAGACCTGGACAAAATCACAGACTGGTCAAACATGTGGAACATGTCTTTCAATCCTGACAAATCTCACACTCTTACTATGTCTCTCCGAAAAGATCGACTGGACAACCCTCCCATCTACTTTCTCAACAATCCTCTCCAAGAAGTTCTGTCGCTCAAGCTTTTGGGTCTCACCATCTGCCATGATCTTTCTTGGGAAAACCACATTTCCAAGCTGGCCTCCAAAGCCAGTCGCCGACTGGGCATCCTCCGTCGTGCGAAGTCCTTCCTAGGCACACCTGAGCTCCTCACCACATACAAGGCTTTCATCCACAGCTCAATGTAATACTGTTCTCCCCTATGGGCTGGTGCTCCTGCCTCACACCTGGCTCGGCTTCACGCTGTTGAATCCAAAGCTTTCAGAATCATTGGAATCTCCCGCGATGAAGCTATCTCTGAGGGCCTTTCACTCACTCACCGCAGGCAGGTAGGTGGTCTTTCTGTCTTCTACCGACTCCTCTCCGGCCTTGCTCCCCCAGCTCTCTCTGTGCTCTGTCCCCCAAATATTCCTACAGGTCGCACAAGATCTGCCAGCCACCCTCTGATGGTTAAACTGCCGAAATCTCGGCTCTCTGCTCACCTTCACTCTTTCATTCCTCTTTTCTCCCGCCTCTGGAACAAACTCCCACACTCACTTCAATCACACTCCTCCCTCCAGGTCTTCAAAACAGCTGTTCACCACCATCTCTTATCTTCCCCCATCCAAAACCTTTATCTTTTCTACCCCCACTAATTCACCCCAGATCCACCTTGTTTGAAATTCCAACTTCTTTCCTGGAAGTCTTGGCAGTGTCCATATGTTTTATACCTCTCCCACCCCCCCCTCCCCCTTCCCATGCCTCTCCCCCAAAGCCCTCTCCCTTCCACAGTTCTCTCGATGTCTCCATGTCTCTCGGTCCCTGCTCTCAAATGTTGTGTTTGTGTCCTTCCCCCTCTCTCCCCATCTTGTCTACCGCTCCCGATGTTATTTGTTTTGTGTGTCTGTTTGTCTTTCTGTGTGATTAATGTTCGCTCTTTCACGAGCCTCGATCTTGTATACAAAAAAAATATATATTTAGAAGGGCTTAAGATTGGCTAGGTGTATGCGATGAATTAATTAAGGGGACGACCTTTGACCTTTACAATTATGGAGGTATTTACAACGATCATGACATTTACAAAGGGTGATCTTTGGTGGTGGCATAACAGGTGGTGGCATACCATAACTATCAAAATAATATTTATCCTGACTATTATGGATACAAACCCAATGAGAACCATTCTGTGTCTAAATTCATAATAATATTCTTTGTATTCTTGGACAACTTTGTTATTTCATCTCTCATACAGATTACCACATGATCCATTTTTAGTTTTTTACAATATTTAGTAAGTTCTATATTTGTCGTTGTATTCTTTCCAAATTGTTTAAACCATTTATCCATTTATTTATGAGAAAGATACAATCCATTACCCCGTTTAGTTAGTTTAACACCCGCTTGAGCGATAGAGGAAAGCATATCTCCAACTAACAATTTAGCTTTATCAGGTAGACTTTCAAGTTTTTGAGCAAAATCTACGATTACACCACTTCCACTCTCCATCTCCTTGTTATGTCTTTCCATTTCTTTTTGAGCTTTTAGTTGTGCCTTCCTTTCGTTAGCAGTTTTTACCGCTGCTGAAATACCACCAGTCAATGCTCCCGCCGCACTTAAACCAGCAAATAAAGGAATTAGAAATGGGAGAAATCCTCCTCTTGACTCGTCTCTTGAATATTTCTTCAACATAGGTTTTGTCATTTTAATTTTAAGTGATCCAACATCATTTAGTGTTTTTACCTGCTCTCTTGTGAGTAAAACATCAATTCTTACTGCTCCTTTTCTTTGAATTGTATTAACATTAATAATACAAGGCTTTTGATTTTGAATACAAAATGTTAATTTATTAAGATTGATTTGATTAACATATACCGGTTCTTTCCTACTCATTTATTTATGAGAAAAAACCTATGTGATATTAATCATAACACCATTATCTGTATCAATCTGTAATTCTGTTTCCTCCAAAAGCAAACAATAAGCATCAACTTCTTCATTCTCTCCTCTTTCAATGTATAGAGAAGTATCCACTCTATTAGACTTTATAGTTTCCTTTTGAGAACTCAGGTCAATTGCGTAGATTGTATAAAGTTTTTGAAATGCAACCATATCCAAAATTGGATTATTATTACCGTTGCTTTCACACACCTTTTGGTAAGACTTGTAGGCTTCTGCATAATCATTTTTTTCCCAATCAATTTCCAATCTATCTCGCGGATAAAATGTGCCATCAAGAGAAACCCGAAGTTGTTTCACCTTAGCATTATCACTCAGTGCATTATTCTTATCAGTACCCTCCTCTCCATCTGGTTTTTTTAAAGATGAGCCAGAGGTATCGTGGCTTTCCTTGAAGAACACCCAAATTCCAAGTGTAGGTAGTGTGTTCCAGTTTAACGTGTTGACATCTTCTTTTAAGGTATGATACATTTAGCAGTTTCTTTGAGTTAAGTCTTCTATTTAACATCTCTTCCCTTTTAAGATTAGGAGTATTAGTCAGGTTCACTATGTTTTTTCGTTCAAAATTTTGGTAGATTAGCAAAACTATACATTTTTGGAATATTCAGAGCATGAGGAATCCAAAAATTAATGTTTACATTTGCGTAGACACCTTTGCGAAAATGACACTCAGGACAGTGATGAAGATCTGTAAAAGCATAATCCTGAACGGTATAGACCTCGTAGATCCTGTGTATAGGACTTATAGTTCAACCTGATACTACCTATAACTTCCTATAACAACCTATAAGTTCAAAGGACTTGCAATATCATGTATTATGTAATACAGTTATATCACAAATATAAAGACAATGGTTTTCAATTACCTTTGTTTGTTGCTTTTCTATAATCCTGAGCACTATTTTGAGGCCTTTATTGGATTCCTTGACCCAGAAAACATAGGATTAGCATATTTAATTAAGTCTCTAGGTTGACTAGAAGCCGAGATCGCGCAAAATATGTATTTTATGGCGACCATTTTCAAAATCCAAAATGGCGGCCATGCAGGTGTCTGTGCAAATGCCAACATTGATTTTCAGATTCTCCATGCTCTGAAGATTCCAAAAATGTACAGGTTTGCTAATCCCAAATTTTTGAAAGAAATTAAATTTGTTAACATAGTGAACCTGACTACCTTCATCACTGTCCTGAGTGTCATTTTCGCAAAGGTGTCTACGCAAAAGTAAACATTAATTTTTGGATTCCTCATGCTCTGAATATTCCAAAAATGTATCGTTTTGCTAATCTACCAAAATTTTGAACGAAATTATATTTGTTAACATAGTGAACCTGACTATATTGTTACAGACACGACTTTGATGTTATGGTGGGCCGAGCGGAATGGCCGCCGTGTCCGCACAAGTTACCCGATTATACTCGAACGTTGCCGAGTCGCGCTACGCTAAATCAATGAAGGAAAAGGACACAACGGCTGGGATTAAAATGACACGACACCAGGGATACGGTTCTCAAGACCTCCGGAGGAGGTTATATTAGGGCGGAAGGTCAGATTACAACGACAAGAGGGACAGCATAGAAAGGCAGGCACTTAGACACACTCTTATATTAGCCCCGACAGACGACAGATAAACGGGACAAAAACTGACTCACACGGGGATTGATGGCAAGGAGGGGCAGGTCTTCGATGGCTCAAGGTGCACCTTGGCTCAGGGGCAAAATCGACCCGGTCCAGTCCAAAGATGCGGGAAGGTCACAGCGCTCGGAGGTGGTGACTTGTCTTCTCAAGCTGGGGGCGCATCTGACGTCACGTCCGGTAAGTGGCCGCGTATATCCGGCGGGGAGTGACACGCCCTCGGCTCGTTAGCTCCGCCCCAGATGGAATCGGCCCGTTGCTTCTCATTGGGTGCGTGCGGGGGGGGTTACCGGCTCCGCCCTTGACGAGGGGCTGACAAGGAGCCCCTTCGTGGTAACCCCGTCGGAGCGCATGGTCAATGGCGGCTAACCGAGCCGGTGTGAGGACGCACACTCCCCCCGCGCCGCGCCGTTGTTGTAGTTGTTGTTGTAGTTGTCGTTGTAGTTGTTGTTTGGGGAAGAAGATGGTAGGAGGTAAGGGGAGGTCCTAAACTCACTACTGGTGCCATATAATCACATTCTGGTGCAACGAAGAGTCAGAATTAATGGAAACGAGTCCTTAACTGACATAGACTAAGAATAACTAGCAAGATGTCCGAAAGTTGTCTACGTGAGATGCGGTGGACCTGGGTACGACATTTAATGGGGGAAAAAGGGGAAGGTCGGTTCTACAGAGTGTTGTTTACAGACAATGGGACTAGGGAATGGGGGATTGGGGATAGTTGGGGAGTATTGGGGAAATAGGGGAATATTTACAAGCGGATATGGAGGCCAAATTCCATATCCGCAACATTGCACCCTTCTCTACCCTCGGGGCGTCCCGACCCGATAAATTTTTACCTATTTTAGTGTGGCACTCAGATGTAGTTCCCTCTACTATTAACTCTACCCTGAGTGCGACAGTTTTACAGATATTCACAAATGAGTAAATATGTCCCCCTGCGACGTTGCACCCTTCTCCTCACAGAAACACACCCACAGGATAACCGAATCACGGAAAGAATTCGCAAACTAAACATGCAGCCGGTAGGGAGCATTATTTACAAGACTACGCTGCTATTTACACTACGATCCAGGACCTGTTGTTGGAGGAACACATGCAGATGTTATGCATAGAGAGAGCACGCATGCCAGCATCGATACACCAACCCACGAGTGCTCTGTGGCCTTACGGCCTTTAATAATGTGCAGAGCACCCCTTCCCAGCACCAAAAGCACCACCCCATCACACAGTCAGCACCATCCGGTGCAGTCACCATTGTTCAATGAATAAAAATAAATTCAACAACCCCTAACCCTGCAGGTGTCTCTTGCTCTTCGTGTGGTGCACGTGGCCTTCTGGCTTCTTTCAAAAAATAAAGAAAGGCGCCAACCGCGTCCATTTCCTTATTGTGGCCGTCAGGGTGCCAACTATTAGTGGTTCACCTGTTTGGCATAGGTGCCACGTTGACCCATAGGTCCTTCCACGGGTGGTGCTTGGCCGCAAAAGAACTGCGGTCCATTGTGGGTGGCCACAAACATTGCGGTCCATATGGTGTATCGATCCAAGCAGCAAGCAGCGAAAGTGCAGGCCCACAACTGCGGAGCCAGCACCTCTCTCTCCTCTCTCTCTGCCCCAAAGCCAGATCCTCGGAGGTGGGAGACAAAAGAAGCAGACAAGTGAGTAAGGTGGTAAGGGCGCAAAAGTGCACGCAATATAAGATGATGCACACTGGGGGCACATGGGAACCAGGTGAGACAGGTACGTTCCTACCGTACGCCCCCCCCCCCCCCCACCAGGTAACCTACATGGCCCCTCCCTTACCCCTTACTGTATCCACAAAACACAACACTACCCATAAACATCTACTTTACAAATCAACAACCATCCCTACTGTCTTCCCCGTTCCTCCCATAAACCAAATTCGTCTTCTCTCCCTCCTAACCAATCAAATTTGCCATTTTCAACTTTCATCAAAATTTGCCATCTCCAACTCAACATCATAATTTGCCATTACCAATTCATCATCAGTCCCTCCTAGGGAGGGAGAAATGGAATCACCCCAATGTCTCATCCACGTCGTGATGCGTCTCACAAATCCAACAGCAATTCTCATTTCCTGCACCAAAACAAAGAAAACACAGGTGTGGAGTCATCATCATCACCACAGGTAAGTGGCTGCGTATGGTGCGACAGGTTCATCAATCCTAACTATTTCCTAAATGACTTTAACAACTTTACACTACCCGGGGTCTTTCCCTGCCAATCCATTGGCCAACTTACACTATGGGTTCTAAAAACCAATTCCCATTGACCAAATTGTGGTGCTTTTCAATTTGGGGTCTCACTCCCCCGATTCATCTCCCGGTGCCCTCGCACAATTTCTGGGCTGTGGCGTGTACCTCTCCCAGCGGGTCTACCCACCTGCACACCTCCACCACTGCAGTTGCCTCCGAGCTTACCTGCTCCTTACCCTAACCTAACTACCTGGGGAAGGCCCTCTGGCGCTCTCCCCACTCGGTGCCCTCTCTGGCACTGGGCTGCCCGATCCACACCCGGGATCCTCAGGCACCCACTCACAACTACCGGCTCCCAGAGCCCACCTGCGGCCTCACCTGGCCGACATCCTCACAGTGGTGGAGTGCCCAACCAACTACACACACTAACAGGCTACACGCCCAGCCATTTCCACGACACTAATGCACCCATCCAAATACCATTCTGTCACCCGCACCACAGATGCCAATATCCAACCACAATTTACCTGTACCCTCTACCTAACACTTACACTACCCGCCCCGGGTATCCGTGATGGGGGTCCACTCTTCCCCCATTCACACCTTCGCACCATGCACACCACTCCGGACCACTTACTCCAACTCTCTCCACACACCTGTACCTGCACACCTGTGCTCTCACACCTGGTGCCACCTGCACCCTTCTCTCCCCAAGCGCATTCGCGCTGATCAACACACTCACTACTCATACACTGCTCCACACACCTGTCCAGTTGCACACCTGTGCAATTCTCACACACTCGGCATCATCTCAGCTAACTACTCCCTTCTGAAACTTGCGCTTCCCAGTCGTCCCTTTAAACTATTGCGCTCCCACGTCATTATCATCCACACTAATCTACCTGCGTCCCCACTACAGGTATCAGTCACTAACTAACCTTAACGTCACCTAATGTCATCTTCTAGGGCCCTAACAATATAACCTAACCCACCCGGGCTAGTTTTCACTGCCATACACCCCATAAGCTATTGCTCCTTTGCCCCACAAATGGGAAGGGCGGCAGGGATGCCAGCCTTACCCACCGGGCCCATCGCTCACTACCAATTTTGCACATCAAATTTCAACAAATTAAAAATTTGCCAATCACTACCCATCATCTGCCAATCACTACTGCCAATCCCTTGCCAATCATCAAATTTTGTTTTTCTCTAATTTTGGGTCCAAAACACTAACCTCATCACCCAGTCTACTCACTAATGCCTCTCGGTGCGCCAATCCCTGTCCAAAGCCCGGCTTCGTAAAGCCAAGCCATGAATGCGGGTTGTTCTGTGCCAGCGGCTGGATGCGTCCGGCACTCGGTGCAGGGACGGGGGCTTACCCGGGCCGAGATCCCACGCACCACCTCGGCGTGGAGCCATCCCATGTCCCGATCTCGACCTGCCAGACTGCCTCAACAAAAGGTGGTCGCCATGACGACCCTTTCTATCGGGCTGCCCGCTCCGCCTAGTGGAGCACGGACGCGGCCGTTCAAAGCGAGGCCCAGCACGCACCGAGGGCCCGATTCGGCTATAAGTCATTCTAAACTCTACCCCGTCTAACGTCGATGCTTCACCTGCATGCTTACACCCCGCAGCCCGTTCCTTGCTCATACATCCAGCCGTTCCCATGCTCCTCGTACCTTTCCTTACACACCCAGGTACCCTCATTCCACTCACAGCCTTGGTCACACACCTGACCACCGAACACTTTGGCACACATTCGTTGGTAGCACACCTCACCAACACACCTCTTCGCGCCCCCTCCTCGGTCACCTCCTCTGTGACAATCACAGGTGTGCTCTCATTCGCACACCCAACCACGTGCCTCACAACCAACTCCAGCGTGCATTCCCACTCACGCTCTACCATTCCAGGTGCGCATCCTCGCTCACCTGTCACATGCATCTCCTGCGCAGATGCCACCCTCATCTGCTCCATTTCCTCCCTGTGAGCATCCAGTTTGGTTTCTACCCCCATTCTGACCCCCTCTATCTGCTGCCCCATTTGTTTAACTTCCCTTTCCGCTTGGTCCCTCATGTCCCTCAATTTGCCTTCCATACTGTTTTCTAACCCCTCTAACCCATTTTTCACTCCCTCTATCTGATTCTCCTGGGCAGCCATTCTATTTTCTACCCCCGTTAATCCCTCCTGTATTTCCCCTAATCTATTGTCTAATTTCCCAAATTTCTTGTCTAATCCCTTAAAATTATTGTCTAATTCCTTAAAATTATTGTCTAATCCCTTAAAATTATTGTCTAATCCCTTAAAATTATTGTCTAATCCCTCACCAGTACCCCTCGCTTCGTCCCTCATTACCCCCATTTGGTTTCCCATTACCCCCAATTGCTCACTCTGAGCATCCATCCGGTTCCCCAACCGCTCACTATCAGCCCTCATTCCCACAATTTGGTCTCCCATTCGTTCCATAAGGGCCCTCATTTGCAACATAAAAAGGTTCGAATCCACCAGGGGCGCTGCCACGGTCGCGGTCGCCGTGACCAGCGAGGCGCCATTTTGTGCGTCTGCTACCCTCGCTGCTTCGCTCTCCTTATGTCCCTCATTTTGGTCCTGGACCGACCCTGCCTCACTCTCCTCTACCGGACCCCAGCCGACTTGGTCTGCCATAGCGCGACTTTCAAAATTCGGGTTTTTATATTTTGTAAAACACAATCAAATTTCGCCTTTATAATTTCGAGCGCGTAAACGCGCTCCGGATCGAATTCTACTTCCCAAAATTTGGGCCTAACAAATTTAGTCCCAGGTCCGAATCCGACACCCCTGACACCAATTGTTACAGACACGACTTTGATGTTATGGTGGGCCGAGCGGAATGGCCGCCGTGTCCGCACAAGTTACCCGATTATACTCGAACGTTGCCGAGTCGCGCTACGCTAAATCAATGAAGGAAAAGGACACAACGGCTGGGATTAAAATGACACGACACCAGGGATACGGTTCTCAAGACCTCCGGAGGAGGTTATATTAGGGCGGAAGGTCAGATTACAACGACAAGAGGGACAGCATAGAAAGGCAGGCACTTAGACACACTCTTATATTAGCCCCGACAGACGACAGATAAACGGGACAAAAACTGACTCACACGGGGATTGATGGCAAGGAGGGGCAGGTCTTCGATGGCTCAAGGTGCACCTTGGCTCAGGGGCAAAATCGACCCGGTCCAGTCCAAAGATGCGGGAAGGTCACAGCGCTCGGAGGTGGTGACTTGTCTTCTCAAGCTGGGGGCGCATCTGACGTCACGTCCGGTAAGTGGCCGCGTATATCCGGCGGGGAGTGACACGCCCTCGGCTCGTTAGCTCCGCCCCAGATGGAATCGGCCCGTTGCTTCTCATTGGGTGCGTGCGGGGGGGTTACCGGCTCCGCCCTTGACGAGGGGCTGACAAGGAGCCCCTTCGTGGTAACCCCGTCGGAGCGCATGGTCAATGGCGGCTAACCGAGCCGGTGTGAGGACGCACACTCCCCCCGCGCCGCGCCGTTGTTGTAGTTGTTGTTGTAGTTGTCGTTGTAGTTGTTGTTTGGGGAAGAAGATGGGAGGAGGTAAGGGGAGGTCCTAAACTCACTACTGGTGCCATATAATCACATTCTGGTGCAACGAAGAGTCAGAATTAATGGAAACGAGTCCTTAACTGACATAGACTAAGAATAACTAGCAAGATGTCCGAAAGTTGTCTACGTGAGATGCGGTGGACCTGGGTACGACATTTAATGGGGGAAAAAGGGGCAGGTCGGTTCTACAGAGTGTTGTTTACAGACAATGGGACTAGGGAATGGGGGATTGGGGATAGTTGGGGAGTATTGGGGAAATAGGGGAATATTTACAAGCGGATATGGAGGCCAAATTCCATATCCGCAACAATATATTCACTAATATACCAACACAAATCATTAATAACAAATTTATTATTGTCTCCAAAAGCATTTTCAGCTCCAAAAAGCAACCTATTTACATTATCATTCCTTTGTAGTTGAAATCTAATTTTAAGACCATACAAAACTTTATCATAATCACAAAATCCAAATATACCTTTCAGAGGTACTGCTACGGTAAAACTATTCTCTGCTTTTGTTTCATCATTATACATCGACTTCCTTTGACTATAACCAGGGTCAGCATTTGTTCCCGTTGACATATCAGGAATAAAACCTTCAACAGCTCCCTTACCCATTCTATCACTAAACGAATATAGTGTAAATTTCATCATTTCAGATGTAGCAGAGACATAATCAACCGCTTCAACCTCTTGTGTTCCAATATGCAGGCGAACACTATCAAACATTTTCCAGAAGAAATAATTTACGAGTGTAGCATTAGTATTATTCGCAGCCTTAGTGAATTTAAATTTACACAGCAAGAAACTATCAGCTATATTCAAGTAAGTTTGTTGATTATTTATTTCAAAACTTTTTGTTCCGTTTGAATTCCAGTCTGTTCCTGTTATAGCATTTACCTTAAAATAGTCTTCCTTTTTAGTGGAGTTTGAAATGATAATCGTATCATCCAAATCATAGATACTATCAATCGCTTCCATACTTGTATTTATATAGCATTAAAATTGTTGAAACCCTGACCCAAGTATTTTAATGATTTTTTGTCGTTCTTGTGAAGATAGTTGAGTTTTACCTTTTTTAATTTCTTTGATTGCTTGTAATTTATGAGACTCCTTTTGAGCATCTTTTATACTCTTTATAGCACCCGCAACTGAGCCCACGGCAGAAGCAGTTGAACCAATTAGGTCTTTATGTTTAAGGATGGTTGAACCAATACCCATTAGAGTATCAATTATCCCATCTCCTTTATTTCTAAATTGATGTCCCACACCCCATTGTCTCTTTGGTTTATAGTATCCTCTACCAAGAAACATACCTACACCCTTATAGTATGGTGAAAGGAACATCCCATCCCCTGTAATTATTTTATATTTTCCCAACTCGTGTTTTCTCACAATAACCATTATTTATTTATTGAAAAACTTCACGTAGGTGAATTCTGATGGATATAATTTCATCATTAATGGATATCATACGATTATCTTGGTCGGTTATCCTAAAATTTACTCTGTATATGGTTTTTCCTGACACAGGTAAATAGACAAGATTTTTTGGTTCCATATTAAATTTATAACCAATCGGGGTTGAGTATGCGCTGAATGAAAATATTGTATTTGTTCTTATTCCATCGTTATAAGCACCATCAATCAAATCACAATGAATTAATACTGAATTTATACCGGAGGATATTTGAATGACATTATCACTGTAAAACGTCCCGTTAGTTCCAATCTTTTTTGAAGAGAAACCCAATAGTTCTCTAAACGATTTTTCAATCGTGAAATCAACTTTATAATTATTTTTAAGTTTAATAGTTGATTTTGAAGTGTGTTTTTGAATATCTATTACAATATTTTTTGGTTCATCACCTTGTTCTTTCATAAGTCGAGAGACTTCAGAAGATATTTGAGAAATCTCGTAAGCTCCGGGTGAAACGGTTATAGTTTTATATCCACTCCCTGGATTATAACTAAACTTGTTGTTTTTCTCTGTGATATTAAAAAGTGTATTATAAGTTTCCATCGACAATAAAGAAGCCTCATATTCTTTTGTGGGGTCAAGTTGTAGTGGGTAAGGGAATGAAGCTGTGTAATCACTCGTTGTGAAATTAAAACTAAGAATTGTGCTTCTCATCTTATTTAATATCTAATAAAATATCTTTGTATTGATATTTATTAATTATTTTCATATTCATCAACTGGTCTAAAATGGCGGATGTTTCATTAAAACAATTGTTGTTTCCAGCCTTATTACTACCTAACAGCAATAATAGCCTATTAACTAATTGTGATGGGTCATTTGGAAGAAAGCTAACACCTGAACCAAGCTTAATTAAAGCATCAATAATATGTTTCTCCTTCTCATTCTTCTTCCTTTTACCAGCAACAGAAACTCCATAATCAAGTGAGTTTAGTAAATCAATACATACCCTATCTTCCTCTCTTTCCATATCAAGTGGTTCCTCAAAATATTTTGAACTGCTGAATCCGGAGTTTGTTAGAAGAAACATTAATCTTGGAGTTAATTCAACATTTGGTTGAGCAGAACTTAAGAACACCAATTTATCATTAAATATCAATACCTTTTCTTTCACAAGATAGAACTGTGCTGGTTCTTCTGTTGGAATGAGACCTGCTCTGGTTTTTGAATCTGCCGAATATTCATTGTTTTGAAGAGCTTCCACAACATAATTAGGGGGTTGATTTACCGCCTCAAGTTTCCGAAATAATCCCTCATCATCATATTCTAATTCTCCAAGTTCTTGCTCTGTCATTTGACTAAAATCTTTGAGCATTTGAAGTTTTTTTGGAGTAAATTCTAACGTGGAAACTGCAGGTGATATCGTTTGTTGAGTTTTTAAAAGTGGTTTAAAAAATTTCTCTTGTTTTATTTCAAAGGCTTCATCACCAGTTAGTTTCTGTCTCCGTTTCTTCTTTATCTCTTCCTGTTGCTTTACAACTTTTGAAACCAACTCTTAATGTTCTTTAAACTTTCTTGCTCTTTCTTCGGTATTCATTTGCTGTATTTATTTATTGAAAAATATCATTTAATGAATTGTAAAGGTCAATGGGAAAATTTTCATTTTCTTCGTCATTATAGTAAATGTGTTGAAATAAATCCTTTTCTTTAAATATTTCATCAAATTCTTTATCTATCTATAATTCCAGTAATCTCTGTGTGTATGTTTGTATGTTTGTATGTTTGTATGTTTGTATGTCTGTGACCGCTGTTTCTCGACAACCACGGGTCCGATATACTTTAAACTTGCCAGGTATATTGCTGGGGACCCGAGGATGTGCCTTTTCAAGGTTTGAAATTAATCGGACAAGTAGTTACCGAGCTATGGCGATTTAGCCGTTCGCCGTTCGCTTTGGCGTTGCGAATGGACCAAACCATTTCATGTAAATAGAGGGGGGGGTTCTGTGGTCGTTGCGAATGGACCAAACCATTTCATGTAAATAGAGGGGGGGGGTTGTCACTGTACTCGCAAGCCGTTCGCCGTTCGCTTTGGCGTTGCGAATGGACCAAAACATTTCATGGACCAAACCATTTCATGTAAATAGAGGGGGGGGATTGTCACCGTACTCGCACCCACGTACCCACGTACCCACGTACGGGCATTGCACCCACGTACGGGCATGCCCTAGTTAGTATTAATACGAGTTGTTATTTCTTCTTCACTAATACTTGTATCTCTGCTTTTCATACGTTTGCGTTGAGTCTCCTCATCGATATCAAAACCGAATGATAAAATCTTAACTCCATCACCACGCAAATGTTTAATAATTTGTTTCATTCCTTCAGGATTAGTTTCTAAAATCCCAAGACCGTTAGATTTTACTTTATTTAACTCACTCTTACAATGTGAATATTTTGTAGAACCAATAGAGACCTCCTCAAATATTTGACCTTCGTTCCTCAATCGCATATGTTCCTCCATTGAAATGTAATAATAATCTTTCCCCTCTACTTCTCCTGGTCGCATTGCTCTGGTTGTAGTACCTACAAAACGAATCATAGGGTGTTTTTAAAAAAAACTTACAATGTTTTCATTGTTCTGATGGATATAATTTCAAGAGTTTACTATTCAAGAGTTTAGATTTATGAAAGTTCTTTCCTGAAGCAGATTTACCCACAAGATTAATAATAGTTGTCATTTATGTGTGTAAAATATCAGTTAGTATCTCATCTTGTTTCACAACAATATATTTATATTTTCCAATCGTGTGTTTCATATAATTTTCAAATTCCTTCTTACTACATAACGTAGAGCAATTATCTCTCCAAAAATTATTTACATCTATTGAATTTAACTTAAATAAAATAAAAGTATTGGCATTGTTTCTTATTGAGCGACGAGGGAGTTGAAAATATGACTGACTAAGATAAATACAATTACAAGAAGAATGTCTCCCCCTTGTATAGTAGCTGTCCATAACCGTTTGATTTTTACCTTCGCAAAAGCGGAAGGTTATGTTTTGATCGCTGTGTATTTATTTGTATGTCTGTGTGTGTGTGTGTATGTTATTCGCATAACTCAAAAAGTATTCAACCGAATTGCATGAAATTTGGTGGGATGATTGGTTATTATACGGGACACATTTGATTAGATTTTGGGAGCAATCGGGTCAAAGGTCAAGGTCAAGGTCACGAAAAGGTCAAAATCGTATTTTTGTTGTTCTGTTCCCTACACTCCCATGCCAAGTACAGAACAGTAGCTGCGGCGAAGGTATGCGCTCTACCGAGTGCCCGTTCTAGTTCTCATTAACACAATCGTCAAAGATAACGAGGTTCTTTTTTGATTTATCTAAATCTTGAGGTGAAGGTATAGCATCCGTATTATCACTGAGAATACAAGTTATGGGTTTTGGTTTCGGTGTTAACTTCTGTGTATCACAAAATAATTGTATTATATCTTCAATATTATAATCATTTAGTTTGTTTTGAAGTTTAAATAAACCGATAATGTCTTCCTTTTTAAGACCCGCATTGAAACCTTGGAGACGGCGTGAAGCTGGAAGGTGTGAAAACATTTTGCTACCTCGGAGACATGCTGAATGGAGAAGGTGGATCAGACTCGGCAACGGTTGCTCGAGTGAGATGTGCATGGAAGAAGTTTCGGGAATTGAGTGGCGTGCTGATGATGAGGGGAGTGTCGTTGAAGCTGAAGGGAAAGGTGTATGCTGCATGTGTGACAAGTGTTATGATTTATGGGAGCGAGACATGGGTAATGAACGTAGAGCAGCAACGAAGGTTGGAAAGGGTGGAAATGCGAATGGTTCAACGGATGTGCGGAGTATCGTTGAGAGAGAGGAAGACAAATGATGAATTGCGAAAGATGATGGGAATAGAGCCTGTGATTGATGCTGTGAAGAGGAACAGGTTGAAATGGTTTGGTCATGTGTTGAGGAAGGATGAAAGTGACTGGTTGAGAAGAGTGATGGAAATGAATGTAGAAGGAAGTAGAAGACGGGGAAGACCGAGAAAGACTTGGCTAAAGATGGTGGAAGAAGAAATGCAGGCAAGGGGGTTAACAAGGAGAGATGCAGAAAATAGGGCAAAATGGAGAAGATTGTCATGGGGACCGCAAGGCTAACCCCCGCTCTAGCAGGGAAAATGGCCTTTCAAATGCATGTTGTTGTTGTTGTTGTTGTATTGAAACCCTGTGAGAGTAGTTGATACTCGGGTTGAAAACTTGACTTCATAAAAATTATTAAATTATCATAATCTAAAAAATTAGGACTAAGGAGCATCTTTAAAAGTAAACAGGTTTTTCCACATCCGCTGGAACCAACTATTAGACATCTCAATGAATTTGGAATGTTTTTATGGTTATTAAATTTTATCTTATTTTCCCAAACGGGTAAAAAATCATTCATTTATATATTTGGAAAACAAGTCATCTAACTTTTTTTGAGCTATTTTAGAAACTCTATATTTTATCCTGAGTTCAGGTTTAATTTCAAAATAATTCATTATTTTATTTATATAGTATCTTGTATTAACATTTCCATTAAAATTATTTTGAATAATAAATATCATTAAACCCTTATACATTTCCTCAATACAAATAGTCTCTTCCCTTGAAAGAAATGGTGTATTATCATCATAATACTTAACATTCATCTCTCTTATTAATCTTGTAAAGTAATTCATTTTTGGTTCTAATTTAAAAGAGTTATATATTTATTTATTTTTTTTATTATCATTAATTAGAAGATAATCACAGAATAAACATTGTTTATATGAATCCTCATCATTAAGCCCCACTCCATCACAAGCCGGACAATTCTCTAATTTATCATATGGAGAGTCTGGAAATTCTAAATATCCTTCTATCATATTTATATGGTAAATTTTTACTTAAACTAAACGCAAGTTTATTAGCTAATAAATACAATGTTTCAAAACACAAAAGACAAATTTCAATCAATCTCTACTTCGGTACCAGCAGAAAAATATGTCAAAGACGTTAAATTGAACAAAGATAAATACGGAAATTTTTGGATTCAACCCATAATGGAGAATAACATGTGTCCTTTTATTAAATTTACGGGACAAGCTATGTTAATTAATAACTCTATTAAAGTAAATTTGACAAAAGTTTCTCCACTACTACTGGCAATTTACTCAAAGCTTGAAAAGATCATTTTAGTGATGATAATTCAGTGTACACAGATGATACTGTGTTCTCATTGAACTTTGATGATAGTGATGATGATGATTTTAGTGTTGTATTTTGTGATTAAAAAGTGTTTTACTTTAAGCACAGTTTCATATATAAAAAGCCTGTAAAAAGGCACTTTCTTCTTTAAGTGTTTTACTTTAAGTATAGTTTCATATATAAAACAGAGTTGAAAAGCTCAAAAAGTGTTTTACTTTAAGTATAGTTTCATATATAAAACAGAGTTGAAAAGCTCAAAAAGTGTTTTACTTTAAGTATAGTTTCATATATAAAACAGCACGTTTTCTCACGCTATAAATATGGTTTATTGTGATACATGCGAGAAGGAAGTAAAATATTATAAACGACATATTCTCACCGCAAAACACACTTACAACATTCTAAATCAATTATCACCACTTCCTAAGAACAAAAAAACATTGTAGTCTCTGTAATAGAGATATCCTAAAGAAGGGTTTCAAAGCCCATCTTAAAACAAACAAACACTTGTCAAAATTGTTTACTATTAAGAACACTGATGGTGCTTTCAAAAGACATATCAGAATACGCATATTTGACTTTCATCCTCCTGGCCCCAACTCAATTGTTGAGGCTGTGGATATCATTAAACCCTCTGTGAAAGATTTTATTGAAAAGACTCCTATTGAGTTGAAATCAATCAAGTTCTATATGGGTATTAAAATTAAAATCTCAAAAGAAGATCCATTCACTGGTGAAAACATCACTGATTTAGCTTGCATGAGAACAGGCACACACTTTATAACAACATACAATCAGATTAATCCCACTTATGTTGAACTTATCCAGCAAGAACAAGAACTTGAGCATACTATTACTGGAAGTGGTTGGAATATAGATGAGATACTATTTATTGACATTCATATTCTTAAATCAGATCCTCTAAACGCTTCTTCTTACATTGATTTACCAAGTGTTATCAAAAATAGAAAAGCAGTTATCAATATCAAAAATAAAGACAATAAATGTTTTCTCTGGTCTATTCTTGCACATCTACATCCTCAAGATAGCCATGTTGAAAGAGTATCTCATTATAAAAAATATGAGAATACGTTGAAAACAAAAGATTTAAATTTTCCAATGGCTTTTAATGATATTCCTAAATTTGAAAAGATGAATAATTTATCAGTTAATGTTTATGGTCTGACGGAAACAAACAACATTCAGATTTTAAAGCTTTCTGAAAATTATAATCAAACTCATATTAATCTTCTTTATTTTAATTCAGAGGAAAATTCACATTACACATACATCAAAGATATTACAAAATTAATAAAACCACAAGTATGTAAAAGAACAAATAAAATATATATTTGTATGCATTGTCTTAACATCTTCCATACACAAGAAAGATTAGATAAACATTCAAATTATTGTGGTGAACATAAATCAACGGTAATCAATATGCCTAAAGAAGGCTCAAAGATCTCATTCAAAAATGAAAAGAAAACAATAAAACATCCATTTGTTATATATGCTGATTTTGAAAGTATTTTAGAAAAAATTGATACTGCTTCTCCAGATCCAGAAGAATCATACACAAATAAATATCAAAAACATACTCCTTGTGGTTTTTGTTATTGTATCAAATCATCCGTTGGTGATGAATATAACAAGTTAGAGGTGTATAGAGGCTCAAATACCCCAGAGGAGTTTGTGAAACGTCTAGACTTTGAACGACTAAAAGACTGTGTTCGATTAAGAAAGATAATGAGAGAAACCAATAAACCAATGTCCTTGACGAGTGAAGAGAAAAGGGAATTTATAAAAAAACTGTCTGTCATATTTGTGAGGAGAAAATTGGTGAAGGTCTAAAGGTTAGAGATCATTGCCATCTCACTGGTAAATATAGAGGTCTGGCTCATCAAAGTTGTAATATTAATTATAAACTCCCCTCTTTCATTCCTGTCTTTCTTCATAACAACGCTAATTATGACACTCATCTATTTATCAAGGAACTCTCAAAGACTTCTGGAAGTATCTCAGCAATTCCAAACACAGATCAGAAATACATTTCATTCACAAAAACAATCTTTATAAAAACAGGATTTGACATTAATAAAAATAAAAATACTTATGATATAACTAATATTAGATTTCTTGATACATTTAAATTCATGACAGTCCATTGGCTAACTTGGTTCAAAATCTAAAAGAGTTCCCATGTCTTTCAGAGTATTTTTCAGACAAAGATTTACTAACACAAAAGGGAATTTATCCCTATGACTATATGAACTCATTTGAGAAATTCAATGAAACACAACTTCCTTCAAAAGAAAATTTCTATAATAAATTAAATAATAGTCATATATCTGATAAAGATTATGGACACACACAAAATGTTTGGGAAAAATATAACATCAAGAATCTTGGTGAGTATCACGATTTGTACCTCAAAACTGATGTGCTTTTGTTGGCTGATGTGTTTGAGGCTTTCAGAACAATCTGTCATTCTGGATATGGATTGGATCCTGCTCACTATTACACTGCTCCTGGATTGGCTTGGAGTGCAATGTTAAAAATGACAAAACAAGGTTTGGATTTGATAACCGATGTCGATATGCTTTGAATGATTGAAAAGGAAAAAAGAGGTGGAATTTCACAAGTATGCTTGAGCAGATACGCAAAAGCAAATAACAAATATCTTCCGAATTATGATTCAACGAAAGAGAGTTCTTACTTGATGTACTATGACGCGAACAACCTCTATGGCTGGGCAATGTCTCAGGCTCTTCCTTATGGAAAACTTAGATGGGTAAAGGAAAAAGACTACAAAAAGGTTTTACAAGATGTATGTATCTCTACACAAGCTGAATTAGATGAAGAAAAAGTTGGTTATTATTTTGAAGTTGATTTGAAATATCCAGAGGAACTCCATAACCTACACAAAGATCTCCCATTTGCTTGTGAAAAGGAAATTCCAAAGAAGGAGTGGTTAAGTGATTATCAACAATCATTTAATGTAAAGGGTAAAGCATCAGAGAAGCTTCTAACAACACGATACAACAAGAAAAATTATGTGCTCCATCAAAGACATTTGAGACAATGTCTTTCAAAGGGTCTCGGTGTTGAAAAGATACATAGGATTCTCAAGTTTAATCAGAGTCATTGGTTGAAAGAGTACATTGATTTTAACACACAACACAGGATTGAATCAAAGAATGATTTTGAGAAAGACTTTTATAAGTTGATGAATAATGCTGTATTTGGAAAAACGATGGAGAATGTTAGAAAGAGACAAAACATTCGTCTATCAACATCATGGAAACAAGCATCAAAATTAATCAACAGACCAAGCTTCTCGAGAGTAGAAGTTTTTACGGAAAACCTTTGTGCAATACATTTGATGAGAGAAAGCGTTGAGATGGACAAACCTATTTACATTGGTACCTCAATACTTGATTTATCAAAGTCCTTGATGTATGATTACTTTTACAATAACTTGAGGAAGAAATATCAAAATGATGTTAATCTACTTTATATGGATACAGATAGTTTTATTTTGAAAATTAATACTGATGATGTTTATTCAGACATGAAAAAGGACATTAATATCTATGATACAAGTAATTACAGTCCAGAGAGTGAGTTGTTCTCTTCTAAAAATAAAAAGGTGATTGGAAAGTTCAAGGATGAATTAGGAGGATATGTTATGAGTGAATTTGTGGGATTGAGGTCAAAGGCTTATGCTTATAAATACATTGTGAATAACGTTGAAAAGACTGATAAGAAGTTAAAAGGTGTAAAGAAAAATGTTATGAAAGAAACAATAAACTTTAAGGATTATTATAACTATTTAACAACAAAGAAAGAAGAGTTTAGAAAGATTAATGGAATAAGAAGTTATAAACATCAATTATATACAGAAGAGATAAATAAGAAAGCATTAGGGGCTTTTGATGATAAGAGGTTTATTTTTAAAAATGGAATTGATAGTCTCTCTTATGGTTATATAAGTATATAAGTGATAAGATATATAAGTGATAAGATATATAAGTGATAAGATATATTAGTGATAAGATATAAGTGATAAGATATATAAGTGATAAGATATATATAAGTGATAAGATAATGGGGTTAGGGATTTTAAGGGCTACCGCTGCCTTTTTTATAAATAAATAAATGATAGAACCAAGTATTAACCAGACTAAAGAGTGGAGGTGTAATCAACCTTGGTATATAAATGGTAAACATAAGGAATGTGAAAAATACCAAATAGGTATAATTGAAAAGGCAACTGGTAAAAAAGTTCACAAAACAAATAAGATAATTAATTTAAATACCGGTGAGTTGGGTAAAATAGATGGAAATATTTTTGAGTGGACGGAAAACTTTGATGGTTGTCAGGAAAATATATACTTTAATTTAAAAATAGTGTGTGGCACAGGAGGCACTCAGACAAGAACATTGAGGGAGGTTTATCATTTTATCTTAGCTCAGTTAAAATATCTTAATAAAGAACCAAACTCAAACATCTTCTTTGTTAATATATTAGATGGTGATGGTAGTGGTAAGAGAATTAAATTATTTCATATGCATAAACAAATATTTGTAGGATCATTGTTTGAGTGGTCTACTCGGGATCATTGATATTAAGAGAGTGAGAGGGAGCAAATATTCGTAGAATCATTGTTTGAGTGGTCTAATGAACAACATTGAGAATAAGAGTATGTCAAAAGGCTAAAAGGTTCATAAAGAACAGGGTGGGAGAAATAGAGGTGTTTTGGGGAAATGAGGGTGAGAGAAAAATTAACATGTAAGTCAATGGGAAAATGAGGGTGGTCCAGGAACAACATTATTACTCTACCCCCCTCCCCTCCAAAACTTCCCCATCACCCCTCCCCTCTAAATCTACCCCCTTGCCCCTCCCCTCCAAATCTTCCCCATCACCCCTCCCTTTCAAATCTCCCCCTTCCCCTTCCCTCCTAAACTCCCCCCACACTCCTCCCCTCCGAGACTCTCCCTCGCTCCTCCCCTCCTAGACTCCCCTATCACCCCTCCTCCTCAAAGCGTCCTCCCCGCTTCTTCCCCCTTCCAACTTTCACCTTCATCTCCCTCAACCTTCTGCCTCACTCTTCCCCCTCCTCAAATAACACCTCACTGTGCCTCACCCAATCACCATCACACCTTTTATCCGCCCCATTCTTCCCTTTCTCCAAGCTATTCTGAAATCTCTGCCACACCTTCAACAGCTCTCCCTACCTCTTCCTCCTCTTCCACATCTTACCCTACCCCCCCCCCCCCCCCCCCCCCGCTGTTCTGTATCCGATGCTCCGCCTTCCTCTTCTTTAACAGTATGGACCTCAAACATCCGGGGCCTTCGCTCAAACTTGACTGATCTCTCCATACAGGTTGCTTCTGACAAACCAGACGTGATCTGCTTCACAGAAACTTTCCTCCTTCATGATGTCTCTGATTCCTTGGTATCTATCCCAGGTTACTCCCTCCTCCGGTATGATAGACCTGAGCCTCGTCCTGGAGGTGGGGTTGCTATCTTTATGAAAAACTCTCTTCCTCACTCGCCCTGCACTGCCCTCTCTCCACCTCACCCCCAGGAATACCGTTGGCTACGGCCTCCCCTTCGCTCCCACCTTTTGTTCATATGTGTGTTGTACCGTCCACCAAACAGTGATGACTCCATCTACATCTCGCTGTCTGATAATATGGACCAACTTCTATCTACCCATCCCAACTCTCTCTTCCTCATATGTGGTGATTTCAATTGTCACCATGCCAGTTGGCTGAGTGTGGGTACCTCTCTCACCAGCCATGGCTCTTCAGCAAAGGACTTCTGTGACTCACTGGGACTGACACAATCTGTCAATTTCCCGACCCGGATCTCAGTCAACGGAGCATCTCCTCTTCTGGACTTGGTTATGACAAACTTCCCTGCAAATGTCTGCTGCTCTTCTTCTGCTCCAATCAGCTCATCTGATCATGTGCTTGTTAAAGTGGACATATCTCTGACCATTCTCAGAGAGCCTCCTCAGCGTCGACGATCTGGCATTTCACTCAGGCCAACTGGCACGGTCTTCCAGCAGCCTTCAATCATCTGGACTGGTCTCCCATCTCTACCGCCTCTGACATCAACTCATCCTGGGAATTCTTCCAAAGTAAATTGCTCTCTCTCTCATGTACAGATTTATCCCATCTCGTCTTCAGTTGTCATACCCTTCCTCCCGTCCATGGTACACGGAATCTTGTGGTGAGGCTATTGCCCAGAAACAACTTGCTTTCGTCTCCTGGAAAGCAAATCCAATGGAAGGAAATCTCATTTCCTTTCACAAAGCCCGAAACAAGTGTGTGTCCACCCTCAGGAGAGCCAGGAAACAATATCTCTCCGTTCTCAGGACCGAACTCTCTTATCTGTCTCCCTCTTCCAAATCCTGGTGGCGTCTGGTCAAATCTGTTTCTGGTGTTTGTTCCCCCTCCATCCCCTCCCTCACCTCAAACGGCCACATGGCTGACTCCGCACGTGAAAAAGCTGAATGCCTCAACTCTGTGTTTGCCTCTAAATCTTGTGTCCCAAACCCATCCCTATCTGTAGCCACCGTACCCAGTCGTACCCAGCTGATCCTGGACTCTGTGTCCTTTCCTCCTGACAAGGTGGAAAAGTTTCTGTCAACCTTCGACTCTGATTCTGCAACTGGACCTGACGGCATCAGCCCACGGGTCCTAAAATCCTGCTCTTCCGCTCTTTCACTCACTCTCTCTGTTCTCTTCACCCTCTCTTTTGCTCAAGGTCATCTTCCATCTGCTTGGAAATCTGCCAACATCACCACTTTGCACAAAAAAGGTGCAAAAACAGATCCCAGCAACTACAGACCAATCAGCCTTCTCCCAATTATCAGCAAAGTCATGGAATCCATCATTGCTTCAGATATGAAATCTTTCCTCTTCTCCAATGGCTTGATCTCTGACCATCAATTTGGTTTCAGACCTGGTCACTCTACTCTGGACATGCTGCTTCTGCTTTCTCAACAATGGATGGAGGTCCTCAATGCCAAACAGGAAATTAGAGCTGTCTCCCTTGACATATCACGTGCCTTCGATACGGTCTGGCACCCCGCTCTGCTCACCAAACTCTCCTCTTTTGGTATCCATGGAAATCTCCACGTATGGCTGGCAGATTTCCTCTCTAGTCGTAGTCAACGTTTGGCCCTGAATGGGTTTCTCTCATCTCCTCTTCCTGTTCAGGCTGGAGTTCCCCATGGCAGTGTTCTTGGCCCTGTGCTTTTTCTGGTCTTCATCAATGATCTCTCTGACTCTCTTGAAAATCCTCTCTATCTCTTTGCTGATGACTCAACTCTCTGTCGCTCCATTCTTCATCCCTCAGATCGGCAGTCTGCAGCCTCCTCACTCTCTGCAGACCTGGACAAAATCACAGACTGGGCAAACAAGTGGAACATGTCTTTCAATCCTGACAAATCTCACACTCTTACGATGTCTCTCCGAAAAGACCGACTGGACAACCCTCCCATCCACTTTCTGAATAATCCTCTCCAAGAAGTTCTGTCACTCAAGCTTTTGGGTCTCACTATCTGCCATGATCTTTCCTGGGAAAACCACATTTCAAATCTGGCCTCCAAAGCCAGTCGCCGACTGGGCATCCTCCGTCATGTGAAGTCCCTCCTTGGCACACCTGAGGTCCTCACCACATACAAGGCTTTCATCCACAGCTCAATGGAATACTGCTCTCCCCTCTGGGCTGGTGCTCCTGCCTCACACCTAGCTCGTCTTCACGCTGTTGAAACCAAAGCATTCAGAATCATTGGAATCTCCCGCGATGAAGCTAACTCCAAGAGCCTCTCACTCATTCACCGCAGGCAGGTTGGTGGTCTTTCCGTCTTCTACTGACTCCTCTCTGGCCTTGCCCCCCCAGCTCTCTCTGGGCTCTGTCCTGCAAATATTCCTACAGGTCGCACAAGATCTGCCTGCAACCTCTTATGGTTAAACTGCCAAAATCAAGACTCTCTGCTCACCTTCACTCCTTCATTCCTCTTTTCTCCCGCCTCTGGAACAAACTTCCTCACTCTCTTCAATCCCCCTCCACCCTCCAGGTCTTTAAAACAGCTGTTCACCACCATCTCTTATCTTCCCCATCCAAAACCTTGATCCTTTCTACCCCCGCTAATTTCACCCCAATTCCACTTTTTTGAAATGCCAACTTCTGTCCTGGAAGTCCTTGGTGTCCTTGTGTTTTATACTCCCCCCCCCCCCCCCTTCCCACACCTCCTCCCCCCAAGCCCTTCTTCTCCCACACATCTCTCTGCTCTCAAATGTTGTGTTTGTGTGCTTCCCCTTCTCTTCCCATCTTGTCTTCCGCTCCCTCTTTTCATATATTTTGTTTGTCTGGTTGATTTGTTTGTGAAGTAAATGTTAGCTCTTTCACGAGCCTCGATTCAGTATACAAAAAATAAAAAATAAAAAATAAAACCACATGCGCCAACCCAACACATCCTCCAAACCAGCATATCCGCCAAACCAACACAGCCCCCAAACTGAACAAACGGCTGCACCGATCGCAACCTGACAAATGAGAACACACAGAAAACACAAAAGGCCATAACACCTATCGGCTCAAAATCCTTTAAATTGTTGACTTGGTAGTTTTTATAATGAAGGAAACATTAACAATGTTGTTAAAAGTTTGTTTTATATTAATGCTATTTAATTTGTGATTGGAGTTATGCTGTTTGGAATGAAAAATGAGATATCGAAGAGATATCGTTTGGAAAGTTTCTACTTTCTAAACGTGAACTTCACGGATCATCATATGCAGATTCGCCACGGACCCACGATCAATATTTCTATACGTGAACGTATCCGTTTGTTTGTGAACGTGTACGTTTTTCATGGAAGTCCTTCACGAACTTGCTGTCCATGTCTAACGTGCGACTGAGGGTGCTACAGGAATGTGGAATTCATTGGTTTCATGCTTTTGCATTCGCCGTTTATGCATTGTCTGTTTGCTTCTGGCCTCCCCCCCCCCCCCCCCCCCCCCGTGCGCAGAACAGGTACCTCACTAGTTAAAGAAAATGTCATGTGCTTACTTCGTATATCAGTTTGATTCAGTTTTTACCTTCATGTTCGAGTTTCCATCTGAGCACTCAGCTCATGATGCTCAGATTCCAGGTTCCAATCGCACATGTTGTGTTAATTTGCCCATTGTGTATTAATGGTCTTGTAATTCATGTAAAATATGAATAATGTCTCCCAATGTCCTTGTCTATCATGTAATTACAGGTAAAAGCGTCTATCCTACATAAAAATTAGACACTGGGGATAAAAGTCTTCAATTTCAACCATGAGGTAAATTTTCTTAAATCTCTTGTCAAATCCACTATATTTCGGATATCACTGAAATTCAAAGACAGAGACACAATAAGATGATGCAAGAAATGTTTTACGTCGACAAAGTGTGTTCTCAGATGCAATGTTGCACCTTCTACAGAAGGGACTGTGGCTGGCCCATTCCTCCTTGAAATCTGAAGGTAAATTGATGTCTGCCTCACAGAATCCAAGTTTCAACTCAGGCAGGAAAGGCTGTGATTGACCTGAGTGCAAAGGCCACCAATCAATGAGTCTGCAGCATTACTGGACCCATTTTCAAGAGGAGAGATGTGGGCAGCTGCACCACCAAATAATCCAGGAGTGCATTCGCTCCAAAAAAGGTGACCATACCTTTGCCCTCTCCATATCACAGCAACTTATATCATGAGGAGACATTGCGAGAAGTCATTGACCTGTCTACCCAGCATAAGTTCAAACAGTTTGACGATTTGAGGCTTTTGAGATAGGGTGCAACAATACGAAGAGTCCATCGATTGTAACAGGCCACCATGATGTTACATACACACAATAAAGGGGTGTAGGGGTAGATGTGGCCCCCAACTTGCATTGGGGTGGAACAACCACCACAAAGTGGGGGTTTTTTGTTTTTTTTTACAAAAGTGGTGGTACAAAAATAAAGTGGTGGTAGAAAAGTGGTTTTACAAAGTGGTGGTACAAAGTTTTTTCTTCCTATTTAAAAGGTTAAAAGGCTTTTTTCAATTTCCTCATCAATTTATTCCATTTCAAAAAAAAATTCAATCTCTTACAGTCATTCCTTTCTACATTCTCTAAACTCACCTTCATTCCACCCCTCCTCTATCATTTTCAAACGGATCTCTGACTTGAAAATCACAATAAACCCAGTTTGTAATAAATGTTCGTTTTTCATTAATCATCCACTTTCTAAACTCCCCCCTCACCCCTCCCCTCCTAAACTCCCCCCTCACCCCTCCCCTCCTAAACTCCCCCCTTACCCCTGCCATCCAAAACTCCCTCCTCACCCTCCCTTTCAATCTCCCCCTTCACCCCCAAAACTCCCCCATCGCCCCTCCTGTCCTAAACTCCCCCCCACCCCTCCCCTCTAAATCTCCCTCCCCACTTGCCCCTCCCCTTCAAAACTCGCTCCTCATCCCTCCCCTTCAAAATCCCCCTCACCCCTCCCCTTCAAAACTCCCCCACACCCCTCCCCTTCTAATCCCCCCCCTACTATTTTTCTCAAATTCTTCCCCCTCCCCCCTCCTCTTCAAAGCTGCCGCCTCCCCATTTCCTCTCCCTTCCATCACATACCTCCACCTCCTCCAACCTTCGACTTTGCTCTGCCCCCCCCCTCCCCCCCCCCCCCGCCTCCCTCAAACAACACCTCACTGTGCCTCTTCCCATCACCATCAAACCTTTTGTCCTCCTCATCCTTCTCTTTCTCCTAACTCTTCTGTAATCTCCGACACACTATCAACAGCTCTCCCTACCTCCCCATCTCACCTCTCATCTTACCCTACCCCTCCCCTCCCCTGTCCTGTACCCGATGCTCCTCCTCCCTCTTCCTTAACGGTATGGACCTCAAACATCGGGGGCCTTCGCTCAAACCTGATTGATCTCCCCATACAGGTTGCTTCTGACAAACCAGACGTAATCTGCCAAACAGAAACATTCCTCCTTCAAGACGTCTCTAAATCCTTAATATCTCTTCCTGGTTACTCCTTCCTCCGGTATGATAGACCTGCGCCTCGTCCTGGTGGTGCGGTTGCTATCTTTATCAAGAACTCTCTTCCTCACTCTCCTTCCACTCCCCTCTCCGCTCCCACCCTTTGTTTATATGTGTTCTGTACCGTCCTCCAAACAGTGATGACTCCATTTACATCTCGCTGTATGACTACATGGACCAACTTCTATCCACTCATCCCAACTCTCTCTTCCTCATATGTGGCGACTTCAAATGTCATCATGCCAGCTGGCTGGGTGTGGGATCCTCTCTCACCAGCCATGGCACCTCAGCAAAGGACTTCTGCGACTCACTGGGACTGACACAATCTGTCAATTTCCCGACCCGGATCTCAGTCAATGGAGTATCTTCTCTTCTAGACTTGGCTATGCCAAACTTCCCTGCAAATGTCTGCTGCTCTTCGTCTACTCCAATCAGCTCATCTGACCATGTGCTTGTTAAAGGGGACATCTCTCTGGCCATTCTCAGAGAGCCTCCACAGCACTGACGAGTCTGGCATTTCACTTAAGCTGACTGGCATGGTCTTCAAGCAGCCATCACTCACCTGGCCTGGTCTCCCATCTCTACTGACTCTCACATCAACTCTTCCTGGGAATTCTTCCAAAGCAAACTGCTCTCTCTCATGCACAGATTTATCCCATCTCGTCTTCAGTTAACGTACCCTTCCTCCCGTCCATGGTACACTGAAGCTTGTGGTGAGGCAGTTGCCATGAAACAACTTGCCTTCACCTCATGGAAGGCTAATCCAACTGAAGGTAATCTCAGTTTCTTTCACAAAGTTCGGAACAAGTGTGTGTCTACCCTCAGGGAAGCCAGGAAACAATATCTCTCTGCTCGCAAGACTCAACTCTCAAACCTTTCTGCCTCCTCCAAATCCTGGTGGGGTCTGGTCAAATATGTTTCTGGTGTTTGTTCCCCTTCCATCCCCTCCCTTACCTCAAACGGCTACCGCACGTGAAAAAGCAGAATGCCTCAACTCTGTGTTTACCTAAAAATCTTGTGTTCCAAACCCGTCTCTCTCTGTACCCACCTTACCCAGTCGAACCCAGCTGCTCCTGTGTCTTTCTCTCCTGACAAGGTGGAGAAGTTTCTGTCAAACCTCGACTCTGATTCTGCAACTGGACCAGACGGCTTCAGCCCACGGGTCCTAAAACCCTGTTCTGCCGCTCTATCTCACCCTCTCTGTTCTTTTCACCCTCTCTTTTGCTCAAGATCATCTGCCATCTGCTTGAAAATCAGTTACGGATTTATGTGAATTTAGGTGAATTACTATTCAGGTCATTGCTTTTTAATGTTTCGTCGATTAAAGGTTGTTGTGATTAAAGGGTCAGGAGCCCTTCTGGGGAAAAGGAGACCGGAAACGGAAGAAGAAGAGACACGAGGTCCGGGATAAGCGGCGATCTTCTTCTTCCTCGCCCAGCTCCGACGCGAGCGGTGTCGATATTGAGCAGCGTGGGGAACGCTGCGTTTGAAAGCCCGTCTGGCGAGAGGAGTTACCTGTGCGGGGTAATTACCGGCTACACGTCAAGTTGCCGTGGATTCGTGCACGGAACCAAGCGTCCGGCACAGGTCGCCTCATCGTCTACAAGGACGCGTACGGGTCGCACCTTGGGCCTCGCGCGCTTTGCAAGCCACGCGTTGCTTTGCCCGCTTTGCTTGGCAAGGAGGGGTGCGCTGCAGCAGCTGTCCCCGGTACGCGGCGTGCACGTTTGGAGCACGTCAGCCAGGGGCTCGTCCAAATTACAATTTGCGGATTCGCAATTGGGTCTACGTCCGGGATCTATAAAATTTTCTAAATTGTAGTCCGGGAAAGAATTCCCAAGAGTGGGAACTTTTCCAACGTTCCCAAAATTGTTTTGCTCTGTCTACAAAACAACAACAACAACAACAACAACAACAAAAAATAACAATAGCAATAATAGTAATACTGTTGCTTTTCTTTGTTGGAAATTTCTGGGGTGAAGGTTAACAGGTGTTACCAGTAGTCACCATGGCGTTTGTGGCACAGAACTTTGCGGTAACCCCTAGTGAGGCACAGTTCCGAGCATTACTAAAATCGGACCTCTTGAAATTGGCCAAACATTTTAACTTGGAGGTCCGAACTAATTTGAGGAAGGCAGAGTTGCAGACCACGGTGATACAGTCTATGGTGGGATTAGGAACATGGGATGAGTTAGCCTGGGAGTGGCTACCCGAAGAACCAGAAGACGTTGAGCTCCGGAAACTGGAGTTGCAATTACGGAGCCAGGAACGGATCAAAGAAGAAGAAAGGAAAGCAGAAAAGGAAAGAGCAGAAGAGGAAAGGAAAGCAGAAGAGAGGAGAGAACAGAAACAAGCAGAGGAAAGGAGAGTGGAACGAGAACTCCAGGAAAGGTTAAAAGAAGAAGAAAGGAAAGCAGAAAAGGAAAGAGCAGAAGAAGAAAGGAAAGCAGAAGAGAGGAGAGAAGAGAAACAAGCAGAGGAAAGGAGAGTGGAACGAGAACTCCAGGAAAGGTTAAAAGAAGAAGAAAGGAAAGCAGAAAAGGAAAGAGCAGAAGAAGAAAGGAAAGCAGAAAAGGAAAGAGCAGAAGAAGAAAGAAAAGCAGAAGAGAGGAGAGAAGAGAAACAAGCAGAGGAAAGGAGAGTGGAACGAGAACTCCAGGAAAGGTTAGAAGGGAGAAAAGCAGAGGAGAGGAGAGCTGCCAGGGAACTCGAAGCAGAGGAGAGAAAAGCCGAAAGGGAGTTGAAGGAACGTGATCTGGCGCTTCAGCAAGAAATTAAATTCAAGGAGCTGGATTTAATGAGAGAACGGGGAGAGGTACCACCCTTGCTGATGGGGTCGACATCTAGCCAGAACACCTGGGAGGTGGGCAGACATGTGAGGCTGGTTCCACCCTTCAGTGAAAAGGAAGTCACTCAATTTTTTCCACACTTTGAGAAAGTGGCTCGACAGTTAAACTGGCCGGAGGAGGCCTGGACCATACTAGTGCAAAGTGTGCTGGTGGGTAAAGCTCAAGAGATTTATTCGGCGCTACCAATGGACCAATGTGCAGATTATGAGGTATTGAAGAAACACATCCTCAAAGCCTATGAGTTGGTTCCTGAAGCTTACCGGCAAAAATTCAGGAATGCCAGGAAGAGGGAGAGTGAGACCCATGTGGAGTTTGCCAGAGTGAAAGAAAACATGTTTGATCGGTGGTGTGAGTCGAAAGGAGTCGGGAACGACTTCGAAGCATTGCGTGACCTGATGCTGGTGGAGGAATTTCAACAGTGTGTCCACGAGGACATCAAAGTGTACCTGCAGGAAAAGAAAGTACCAAAGTTGTGGGACGCAGCCACCATGGCAGATGATTATGCCTTAACACACCGGATAGGGGTCCACACACCGAGCTCCTCGCCTAGACTTCAGCAGGGGAGTTATGGAACACCCGGTGCGGAGAACGACAATACATGGCGGCGGCCTCGAGAGGATTATGGGGACAACGCGGATACCCCAACTGTTCGAAATCAGAGGGCTACGGGCCCAAGACAAACTTATTTCCCGGGGGGCCCGGGGCAGACCACGAGTTTTTCCTCTGGGCCTACTTGCGCCTTTTGCAAAAAACCTGGACACTTGATGTCCAGTTGTTACCTCATGAAAAGGGACAACCCAGAGCGGAGTCTGACTATTACAACTCCGAATGCGATGGCTAGCGTAAGAAATCGCCCACAGAAGAGTTACCAACCATTTATTTATGAGGGGTTTGTCTCACTCGAGGGAGACTTGACTAACCCAAGACCTGTTAGGGTATTGAGGGACACAGGAGCCCATCAATCCTTAATGCTTGAAGGCATTTTGCCATTGTCAAAGAGTACCGCAACTGGTGATAGTGTTCGGTTACAAGGGATCGGTGGCTGTGTTAGTGCCCCACTTCATGTCATCCAGTTGGAATCCGATTTGGTGTCAGGACCGGTCACCGTCGGTTTACAAGCCACGCTTCCTGTAGAGGGAGTATCTGTGATTATCTCGAATGATTTGGCCGGGGGGCAAATTTATGGTAACCCGAGGGTGGGTAAAGAGCCCCGCAGGGGAAATATCACCACCCCAGCTTGGGATGGCGACAAAAGTTCCAAGTTATTTGTAGGGGGACTGAACTTCAACACAGAGGAAGAAGTTCTGACCTCTGTCTTCAACAGATATGGGCCGCTGGTGGAAGTGCGGGTGGTAAAAGACAGGGAAACGCAACGGTCAAGAGGGTTCGGCTTTGTCACGTTTGCAAGCACAAAAGACGCCAGAGAGGCAGAGAAGAATTGGAATGGTAAGAATTTGGAGGGTCGGACCATAACAGTAGGGAAGGCATTTCGTAGGCGTCGAGAGGTCTACAGAAGAGGAAAACTTGGCGGTAGTTTTGGGGTTGGCAGCAGCCGATATTACTATGGAGGCTCCCAGAGTTACGGCACCTCCCGAAAGAATGAATGTCAGAGCACTGGCCGAGAAGGAGACCGCCAGTCAGGTAACGGCTGGGACAAGGGGTCCCACCGTAACTGTTAGGAGTCTGGAGAAGTTGAAGCACTATATACGGTGGAGCCGCCGAGCCGGGGCTCCTACACGGACTAACCGTGAACGCCACATTCTTAAAGGCGTCCAGGTAGTGAACTTTCCTGCACAGACTAACCGTGAACTCCACGTTCTTAAAGGCATCCATGTAATGAACTTTCCTCCCCGGACTAACCGTGCACTCTACATTCCTTAAGGCGTCCATGTAGGGAATACTCAGCTGGGCCTCCCGAAAAAGTGCTATCGAGAGGTTTAACTTTGGGGCTTTGGTCACCACCTCTTAACCGTCATTCAAGAGAAACTAGAAGTGGTGGACGCTTGGTCCAGAGTGAATTAATCTAGGGGTTTTGTGAAATTTTGTTGCTTTATTTTTAAGTGATAAATGTGCCCGGGGGGAACGGATGATTTGGGGGGGGTGAGTTATCTGGTTTGTTTATCAAAGTTGGCCGGCAAAAAAAGTTTTCGCTGGGTTCAAACTTTCTTTCTTGAAGGGGGGGAGTGTTACGGATATATGTGAATTTAGGTGAATTACTATTCAGGTCATTGCTTTTTAATGTTTAGTCGATTAAAGGTTGTTGTGATTAAAGGGTCAGGAGCCCTTCTGGGGAAAAGAAGACCGGAAATGGAAGAAGAAAAGACACGAGATCCGGGAGAAGAGGCGATCTTCTTCTTCCACGCCCAGCTCCGACGCGAGCGGTGTCGATATTGAGCAGCGTGGGGAATGCTGCGTTTGAAAGCCTGTCTGGCGAGAGGAGTTACCTGTGCGGGGTAATTACCGGCTACACGTCAAGTTGCCGTGGATTCGTGCACGGAACCAAGCGTCCGGCACAGGTTGCCTCAACGTCTACAAGGACGCGTACGGGTCGCACCTTGGGCCTCGCGCACTTTGCAAGCCGCGCGTTGCTTTGCCCGCTTTGCTTGGCAAGGAGGGGTGCGCTGCAGCAGCTGTCCCCGGTACGCGGCGTGCACGTTTGGAGCACGTCAGCCAGGGGTTCGTTCAACCGCCCGTGTGTGGAGAAGTCGACCTTCCCCTTGGTCTGGAGGGGCCCAGAGACATTGTGAGGGAAAGTGACCATTGAGGGGTCGTGAGTGGGGAAAGGGGGGACATATATAAGATGGCCATCTTAGTACTATTGTTGATTGACTGTTGATGGTGGTTGATTGATTGGGGAATATATTATTGATTAATCCGGATCCTTGGGGTGGGGTTTCTTATTGACTGGAATTCATATTGATTGCGTTACGAAAGCGTATAAATCATAGATCTTTCTGGCGGAGTTCCTCTCATGGTCCGGGGGTCACCGAGACCAGGTAGTCACCGGGAGGACCACGTAACAAAGATCATCTGCCATCTGCTGGAAAATCAGCCAACATTACCGCTTTTCACAAAAAATGTGCAACAACAGATCCTTGCAACTATAGACCAATCAGCCTGCTCCCAATAATCAGCAAGGTCATGGAATCCATCATCGCTTCTGACATCAAATCCTTCCTCTTCTCCAATGGCTTGATCTCTGAACATCAATGTGGATTCAGACCAGGTCATTCTACTCTGGACATGCTGCTTCTGCTGTCTCAACAATGGATGGAGGTCCTCAATGCCAAACAGGAAATCAGAGCTGTCTCCGTCGTCATATCACGTGCCTTTGATGCGGTCTGGCACCCCGCTCTGCTCACCAAACTCTCCTCCTATGGTATCCATGGAAATCTCCACGCCTGGCTTGCGGACTAACTCCGAGGGCCTTTCACTCACTCACCGCAGGCAGGTTGGTAGTCTTCTGTCTTCTACCGACTCCTCTCCGGCCTTGCTCCCCCAGCTCTCTCTGTGCTCTGTCCCCCAAATATTCCTACAGGTCGCACAAGATCTGCCAGACACCCTCTTATGGTTAAACTGCCAAAATCAAGACTCTCTATTCACCTTCACCCTTTCATTCCTCTTTTCTCCCGCCTCTGGAACAAACTCCCTCACTCTTTTCAATCCCACTCCTCCCTCCAGGTCTGAAAAACAGCTATTCACCACCATCTCTTATCTTCCCCCATCCAAAACCTTGATCTTTTCTACCCCCGTTAATTCACCCCAGATCCACTTTTTTGAAATACCGACTTCTTTCCTGGAAGTCCGAGCAGTGTCCATGTGTTGTTTTTTTTTTACCTCTCCTACCCCCATCCCCCTTCCCACGCCTCCTCCCCCAAGCCCTCCCCCTCCCACACATCTCCCGATCTCCCTGCTCTCAAATGTTGTACTTGTGTGCTTCCCACTCTCTCGCCATCTTGTCTCCCGCTCCCTTTATTTCGTCTTATGTGTCCTTTTGTTTTTTTGTCATTAATGTTAGCTCTTACACGAGCCTCGATCTTGTATACAAAAAAAAAATAAAGTGTAGGTTTGCACCATGCTTCCGTTGAAATGCTCGTTTTGTGGAATCCGATCAAGTTGAAAAAAATTGAGTCGTCTGAACCTTCCCATTGTACAATGCAATAGATTAGTGTTTAAACTAAGTCCTGAGCTTCAATCAATGTTGAGTTTGGTTGTGCTGAAAGGCTGTCTCTACTCTGAATCACGTTCAATCATGCATCACCTGCTAATGTGGGAATGATGTGAAGTTATTTAAATTTAATTATTGTTTTGTTAAACTTGTGTTAAACTTCACGATCTGTGAGTGAAAACCTTACAGTTTAACCTCTTTGTTTTCTTGCAGTCCCTGAAAGGTGCAACTTCATTTTCAAAATAAGGTAAATAAGGCAAATAAGGTATGTTTGTGTGGGTCAGGTCACTCTTTTGGGACTGCCACTGGTAACATGTAACCCAGTGCTACCTGCCGCATGGTCAGGTTGTCAGCGACTAAACCGACGCCCCACACTGGCTTTGCTAGTGGGGAGTAATTTGGGGTCATAATGGGTTGGGTCATCTGGTGGGAATGGGTTGGTTGATTGAGCATCTCCATCTCCTCTGAAATGTCCCAAAGATAGTACAGCGCCTCAAAGAACCTTTCCTAACCAAATCCTACTGCTTGGCTTCTACCCTGTTTCTTCCTAAAGGCAGAGCAGGCCATGTGCAGCAGGTGGAAAAATCAGCTAGAAATCGGTTTTCGTTCCATGACTGAGGTGCCACTTGAAATTTCTCATATGGATAGAAAACTGTATGGAAAAGTTCACCATGAGATCTCTGTCCCACATGGCGCTGTGGGGTGTTGGATTTGGCTACCAGGGTCCAAAAAGCCACTTTTTGTCAATTCTGCTATTTTTAAGGACTCGTATCTCCAACACCATTAATTCATGGGCTATTGTACTCGGTGAACTTGAAAACTGGACAAAATACTTTTAAAATCACAAATTCTAAGGTTGTCATTGCTATATTAAAATAATTATCATGACTGAAACACGAATTTTCATAAATAATCGCAACCATCCTCGTTTTCGAAACATCAGGGATTCCTAACTAATCAAGGTAGAGAAGTAATTATGCATATGGTACATCAAACCAACTCACTGTAAACGTCTGTCAAATAAAGTATCAAGGTCTTGTAATTGATAATGGTTCTGTTGTAGTTATTGCAATCAGGTACCTTCAGCAAATAAGTAAGGCATTGAGGATTGACATTTGGAATTTTCGGTCTTTTCCATGCTCCCATTGCTTCAAGACGAGACAAGTCAGAGAGTCTAAACTGCAGTTCCTGAGAGTTATCGGAACAGGGTTTTCAAAGAGGAAACAACAATGTCGACCGCCAATTACGGAGGGAATAATCATGCCTGGAATAATGCAATTTATCCAAAGAATCATTTTTTGCCACATTTTTTGAGTGTGACATCTAGTGGGTACGTTGGTACATTGGACCAAACTTTCATTGGTCCTCACACCTTGTAGCATACCAGCCTGCTATACACGGGGGTCCTTGTGAGTTCTCATGGTCTTTTGGATCCTCACAGTCTTTTGGGTCTCTGGGGTCTTATGGGTCCTTGGGGCTTTTGGGTCAACTGGGTCATTTGGGCCGTTTGGGTCCTTGGGGAATTTTGGGTCATTTGGGTCTTTTGGGTCCTCATAGTCTTTAGGGTCCTCTGAGTATTTTGGGTCACGATTGCTCAGTTTGGCTGGGCGGCCAGCTCGAGGAAGAGTCCTGGTTGTTCCAAACTTCCTCCATTTAAAAATTATGGAGGCCACTGTGCTCTTGGGAACCTTCAATGCAGCAGAAATTTTTTGTAGGCTTCCCCAGATCTGTGTCTCGACACAATCCTGTCTCTGAGCTCTGCAGACAGTTCCTTCGACCTCATGGCTTGGTTTTTGCTCTGATATGCATTGTCAGCTGTGAGACCTTATATTGATAGGTCACAGGTGTGTGCCTTTCCAAATCATGTCCAATCAATTGGACTCCACAGGTGGCCTCCAATCAAGGTGTAGAAACATCTCAAAGATGATCAAGAGAAATGGGAGGCACCTGAGCTAAATTTCAAGTGTCATAGCAAAGGTTCTGAATACTTATGTAAATGTGATATTTCAGTTTTTTCTTTTTAATAAATTTGCAAAACGTTCTAAAATCCTGTTTTCTCTTTGTCATTATGGGGTATTGAGTGTAGATTGATGAGGGAAAAAATGAATTTAAACGATTTCAGCATAAGGCTGCAACATAACAAAATGTGAAAAAAGGGAAGGGGTCTGAATACTTTCGGAATGCACTGTATACACACACACACACACACACACACATATATACACACACACACACACATACACACAAACACGCACACACACACACACACACACACACACACGTGAGATAATGACATGTTGGACTTTCCCCTCGTCCTTTTTATTTTGGTGGATTATACAGCTAATGCACATGCTTAGTGAGCATGCCAACGAAGGGAACAGATTCGTCGAAAATGACGACTCGCACCATCATCCTCATCATATGTGTACACACACACACACACACACACACACACACACACACACACACACACACATAACAGGAGGTTTTACACAAAGTTTTTTACACTCCACATTGCTCATTACTCATTGCTCCTCTTCAATGCAGATATTACTCGAACATACAACTTACCCCTGAAGAGTTCCTCATACAGGTGTGATAACACCTACTCGAGCACATGGTCCATACTATTGTTACGTTTGTGGGGGTAGGTGATGACATACCCTAGTACAGATAGGATTGTGTAGATTAGCATGGCCCGCGTGCGAGTAGGAAGCCCATCTCAATGTACATAAGCAGGGAAACGGTGAGCGTAAGTGTGTTTATGTGTCACTACACGGAGGGTGGGTTTGTGTAAGTTAGATAGGGCTTAAGGATAATTCCCAGTATGCAATTGCCTCCTGTGATTTTCCCTTATGTCTTTTACATTCACTCGGCCAGCCATGCAAACAAGCGCTCCATTTAACCACAACAACCGACATAGTGCCGAACATTCCCGATAGGATATTTAAACCTGTCCTCTAAAGGTTCGTAACTGACAGGCAACTAACCCCGCCCCACCAACCGACTGAGGAACAAGGCCGCATGTAAACGCCGGCAGACCACGCCCCAAGCCTGGCCATTCGTCGAGCTGACCATGGAATGATTCGGCAGAGCTCTGCGATTTGTCGGGGTGACGTCAGTGTGATGTCAGAGAACAAGAAGGTTAGAAGAGGAAGAATCCGTCTCTCTCTCACTCTGTCTCTCTCTCTCTCTCTCTCTCTCTCTCTCTCTCTCTCTCTCTCTCTCTCTCTCTCTCTCTCTCTCTCTCGCTCTCTCTCTCTCTCTTTCTCTCATGCTGGCTTGCTCGTGGGCGGTCGCATTTTGGCTCGTGTGGCTCAGGGGGGCTCGTGAGGAAAGCCATTCGTGCTTTTGTTGGAACTCTGTCGCTGGCCTGGCGGCTCCTGTCTCGGGTGAATCGTGAGGAGAACTTTGTGGAGCCCTATTGCTTGCGTTTCGGAGGGAGACGAGCGAAAGAGGACCGGTTGCATGGATTGCCTCATATTCGTGAAGAGGAGCTTTGCGCCATCTTGTGCGGTTTCCGCGTGAGCGGTTTCGGGCCACCTGTGCTGACGTTGTCAGGTGAACTCGCTGAAGAGACCCCTTTGGAGACAGACAACGCCGGCTAGCTTTAAAAACAATTGTTTTTCTTTTTCATTCCCCCGTTTGTATTTGTGTCAGCGTGGAGGGTCCCTCAAAGTAACGGATATTTATTTTACCTCACCTTTCATTTTTATTGTAGTCCATTTACTTTCATTAAATCATTGTCATGGTACTTTCATGTGTTGTATTGTTGATTTTCCTTGTCTCGTTTCTGTGTTTGTGGGCTCGAGGAATAATCCCCGTGGTTCCGTCTGAGGTAAGCACCCGAGTTTCCTTCGCACGACGGACTGACTGCCAATTTTCGGCTTATTCGCCTCGGAGTTAAAGCAAACTGTTTGGCGATCTGACGCCCGTGATCTTAATCACCAGCGATACCACATTATTATGGTAACATTCTTGCTATGGTCCCCCTCCTTTCCACTTAACTATATATACTAGCAAGGGTATCCGCCCGATGGGCAGGGCTTCAATTGGGAAGCCCAAATGAAAAGGCAAAATATCAGAAATTGAAGGCTTTTTTATTTTAAACGATTCATATAAACATCCGTTGAATCATATCACACGCAAATCATCAAAATCTAAACAGTACATGGCGCCCATTTTGAAAAAAAGATTGAATTCTGCAAAACAGAAGCGGCCGCTACACGTCTTTCTCAGTCGCACGTTTAGGTGTGAAGAGTGCGCACCGAATCTGTAACATGGAAGCGGCTGCTACACCTGTTTCTCAGTCGCTTTGCACACGCTGCCATGTTACTTCGGAGCCGCACATTTATATCGGAAGAGTTCATCAGGAGTCGATCTACTCTCTCCTGGTACGTAGAATTTCAACAAAAGCCACATCACTGTTCAGATCAGTAAATATTATTCCATCGTGTTTGGAAAAACTGGAAAATTGGAAAACTTGGAAAATTGGGAAAAAATTGGAAAAACAATATAGCCTATTTTACACCAAGGGGTCCCAGGAATACCCACCTAAAATATCGTTGCGATCGGTTGAGCCGTTTTTGCGGTACCTTCGAACGGAAGGACGGACATTTGGTGAATTATAGTAAGATATATGTATGTATATATTGTTGCGGATATGAGGATTGCATTTTTTTGATTGTGTGTATTGTAGTGGTAAATTGTTGTGTAACATTGGTTGGATATGGCCCCTCCTGCCTCCAGAGTTGTGTAAAGGTAAAAAGGGCGTCCCGGTAGTTATTCCATGAAACACCACATTGCAGGACCCGATAAAACCCTTGTTCAGTAGCTTATATCTTATTATGTGTTTTAGAGTAAGGCCTTGTCTTCCATTAGAACGACACTCCATTGCACCGAATCAATTAAGAATAGCTCCCCTTCAATACTTCCATTTCCCAGCCAAACTCTTCATCTGCGGGTAAAGCAGTTCACAAGCGTGGGGTGCACGCCCTCTCATTTCGCTGCTATAGTGAATATGTGCTCCGTGCTCTGTTTGAACAGGAGGGGTGTGGTCGCCCGGGAGAGGCAAGCCCAGGGCACGCCACGAAGGGCGGGGCTGTTCAGCCCCATGCCCAAATAAGGAAACAAGCCCGTGGCTCGCCACGAGGGGCGTGCCGTCGGCGCCATGCCCAAATAAGGAGACAAGCCCGTGGGATTACCATACAAGGTCACGAAACAGAGCACGGGGGGGAGGGCGGTACCAAAACCGAGGAGGGCGTCACACCCGTGCTGAAGGTTTAAAAAGAAGGGTGCGACGATCGCTGGAAAAAGCTACACGAGGGATACGGGAGATGGGTCCAGGTGCGTAAGAGGGCGTGTTAGTCCCACGCTGGAGAGAAGTGAGAGGCAGGGAATACGAGCTGAGCTGCGTGGAGAGGTACATGACAAAGAAAGGGTCCAAGAGAAAGCAGAGGAACTTTTACGAACGAGTTGCAAAGAGATACGGCAGATGAGTCCAGCCCCGTTTCAACCAGCCGCGTGAAGCCCTGACGGGGCAGTGAGTGACCCTGCCGGCGTGCGCTGTAAAGCCGAATACCAGGAGCTGCCGGCATGCGCTGTAAAGGGGTATACAAGGAGCTGCCGGCTCCCCGCTTCCCACCCGGAGTGGACCTGCTCGCTGTGCCCTGTGATCCCACCGGCTCATCCTTTCCAGCCATTCCTGCCTGCAAGTTCCCCATTTGCGTACGTGAGTTTGTTTTGTTCGTGCTGTCCTGGGTAGTAACTAAGTCTGTATAAGCTAGTAATTTTCACTGTGTCACCTGCGTTTTCATGTCCGCTGTAAATACCCGTGACTGCTCTTTTTGCTTATGTGTGTAAATAATAATAAACCCCGTTACTCTTCTGTACGTCTTCTTCTTCTTCCTCTTTGCATTCGTCGTCTTAGTCTTTTCCCGATTGAATATCTGTGGCGCGATACGGCCAACGTTTGGGTGAATCGGGTTTAGTCGGGGAACAACTGTTCGGTCGCGGAGCCTCCGCTCGGCAAACATACCATCCTTAACCGCGGACCGTAACAATATATATATATATATATATATATATATATATATATATATATATATATATATATATATATATATATATAAAAATATATATATATATATATATATATATATATATATATGTATATAGTGTTGTGGATATGAGAATTGTGTTTTTTGTGTAAAATATCACCCTCCTTCCTCCATTTGGTGTGTAAAGGTTAAAGGTCGCCCCCGTAGTTATTCCATATACAATCACATAGCCAATCATAGATCTCCTTGTTCAGTAGTTATCTCCTTATTATGTGTATTCGTTTAAGGCTTTGTCTTCCATTAATTGACACTCCATTGCACCGAATTCAAATAAGGTAGATTCCCTTCCAAATCCCATTTTGTCATAAATTGCCAACTGCATTGGGCAGTTTTCTGCGGGCGGTTTTCTGCATTCGCCACTGCTGCTTTGTGGTTTTCGCCGCAAAACTCCATTGAACACGCGGTCAGATCGGAGAAGAAGGGGGAGGAGCCGCCGAATCCAGGGTGTTGGCCGCCGATCGTCATCACAAGGTGGAGCCAGCGAGCCCCGACCCGCCAATCAGGACCGGTGAGAGACCAGCTCGGGCGTGGCGCGGGTTGATCTGGAGGCGCGCTATAAAAGCGCGCGCGGAAGCCTTTGAGGAGGTGGGAGAGAGAGATGTGACAGATGAGTCTAGAGCGAGGGAAGTGACGGAGCCCCACGAGCAGTACCACGCAGCTTTGACTCCACCAGGCAGCGTTGACTCCACCAGGCAGCGTTGGCTCCACCAGGCAGCATTGACTCCACCAGGCAGCGTTGACTCCACCAGGCAGCGTTGGCTCCACCAGGCAGCTTCGACCCTTTACCACGCGGGAACCAGGATCGGTGGCATCGGTGGCCGTCGAGGTCCAGCCCGACGTCCCGTGCGGGATCAAGCCCGAACCATCTGCTCCAGCTGAACCTTCCTCTCTCCTTCCAGTCCTTCGTTCCTGCCTCCATTCCATCCTTCTGTGTACGTGAGTTTGTTCTGTGTGTCTTGTCCTTGGGGTTAAGTAAGACTGTAGCAGGTAAGCTAATTTGCACTGTGTCCTCTTCTTCTTCTGTATTTTATTTTATTATCTTTCCTCCTCCTTGGTTTCTTTTGGTTGTAAATAATAGCAAATAAATCATATTCGTATTTCCTACTGCTGTCTTCCTCTTCTTCACATCCGTCGTCTTAGTGATTTCCTTCATTGAATACCTGTGGCACGATTGGGCCAACGTTTCGGAATCGGGTTAGTTTCTGTTAATAGTTCGTGCCGCGGTTGCTAAAACCGCTCGGCAATTAACATCTGTCCGCGGTACGAACGAGGCTGTGCACCTGGCTTTCCGGAGGTAGCTGGGCAGCGTCAGGAACCCAGTCGGTCAGTCAGAGACAAGGGGATTAATCCCCCCTCGGTAAGGGGAACAGAGGCCGACGTTGGGTTCCGTAACAATTGGTGCCAGGAGCGAGATTCAGACCTGAAGCGCGAATAGCGCCCTCAAAATTTCGAGTGGCCCAAAATTTTATTTTATAAGATCCTAAATTTAAAAATCGTGCCATGGATGGTCAAGGCGACGGGATGCCGGTGGGGGAATTAGAAGAGGGGTTAGGGGTAACCCAGGACCAGAGGGAAGAAATGGAGGAGGAGAGAAATGGTGAGGTTGTTGAGGGGGTTTCAGGCGCACAAAATGGCGCCCTCGCGCACGTGGTTGCAGCGGCACCAAATTTAGCCGCGCCCGTGACCGTAGCAGCACCGGTGGATTTAAACCTTTTTATGGTGCAAATGGAGGCCCTTATATTATGGCCAAGAATAGTGAGCAATTGGAAAGCCAAATTGAAGGGATGGAAAACAGAATGAGGGACGAAGCAAGGGGTACCAGTGAGCAATTGAGAGATGGGTTAAGTAATATGGGAAATAAATTGGAGGGACTCGGAAGCAAATTGGAGGGACTCGGAAGCAAATTTAAGGGATTCGGAAGCAGAGTAGGGGACAAACTGGGGGGAGTAATTGGCCAAGCCAAATAAATTAATGAGGGGTTGGCGAGGGGGCAAGCCGCATATGAGGTGGGGGAAGCCGAGAGGGGGGTTGACCGCAGGTTGGGCGGGAGGAGCACACGGGTGCACGAGGAGGTAAAGCGGGTCGAGGAGCACTGGTTGAGCGAAGTGGAGAAAAGTTTTTGTAAAATGACTGGTATGGATACCCTCCCATCTACTTTCTCAACAATCCTCTCCAAGAAGTTCTGTCACTCAAGCTTTTGGGTCTCACTATCTGCCATGATCTTTCTTGGGAAAACCACATTTCCAAGCTGGCCTCCAAAGCCAGTCGCCGACTGGGCATCCTCCGTCGTGCGAAGTCCTTCCTCGGCACACCTGAGCTCCTCACCACATACAAGGCTTTCATCCGCAGCTCTATGGAATACTGTTCTCCCCTATGGGCTGGTGCTCCTGCCTCACACCTGGCTCGGCTTCACGCTGTTGAATCCAAAGCTTTCAAAATCATTGGAATCTCCCGCGATGAAGCTATCTCTGAGGGCCTTTCACTCACTCACCGCAGGCAGGTAGGTGGTCTTTCTGTCTTCTACCGACTCCTCTCCGGCCTTGCTCCCCCAGCTCTCTCTGTGCTCTGTCCCCCAAATATTCCTACAGGTCGCACAAGATCTGCCAGCAACCCTCTGATGGTTAAACTGCCGAAATCTCGGCTCTCTGCTCACCTTCACTCTTTCATTCCTCTTTTCTCCCGCCTGTGGAACAAACTCCCACACTCCCTTCAATCCCTCTCCTCCCTCCAGGTCTTTAAAACAGCTGTTCACCACCATCTCTTATCTTCCCCCATCCATAACCTTGATCTTTTCTACCCCCACTAATTCACCCCAGATCCACCTTGTTTGAAATTCCAACTTATTTCCTGGAAATCCTGGCAGTGTCCATATGTTTATACCTCTCCCACCCCCCCCCCCCCCCCTTCACATGCCTCCCCCCCTTCACATGCCTCCCCCCCAAAGCCCTCTCCCTCCCACAGATCTCTCGATGTCTCCATGTCTCTCGGTCCCTGCTCTCAAATGTTGTGTTTGTGTCCTTCCCCCTCTCTCCCCATCTTGTCTACCGCTCCCGATGTTATTTGTTTTATGTGTCTGTTTGTCTTTCTGTGTGATTAATGTTCGCTCTTTCACGAGCCTCGATCTTGTATCCAAAAAAAAAAAAAAAAAAAAAAAAAAAAAATGGAGATTTGAGTGGCCCAAAACCCGGGGTTTGGGGCAGCCGGCGACCGCTGAGGTAGAGGGAATTTTATTAAAGCCAACGGTCGTCGAGGTGAACAAAGAAATTATGGGTATAGTTGAAATTGTAGAGACGACAGACGTAGAAGAGCAACAGTTGGAGGAAGGAATGGATATTGGATAATGTGCAAAGTCTGAATTCACACCTTGATGTCGTGCTTAATCCTTATAAAGATTTGCAGGTGTTGGTGCAGGGAGGAAGAAGAACCCCGAAGGTGAGATGGGCTGTATATGGTGCTAAGACGTTTTTTAGCAGGAGGGTGTTTGGCACAAAGAGAATTGTCGCGCGATTGGGATCGATATGGCACCCGGGCGTTGGTGAAGGGTCCCGTGTGAGTGGAAATGGCGCGGGTGAGGAAAAAGTGTGCGTCAAGGAGTGAGCGTGTTACAAAGCGCGAGTGTGAAACCGAGTGTGAGCGAGAATGCACGTCGGGGTGTACGGAGTGTGACACAGAGAGTGAGTTGGTGGTGGCGCAAGTGCGAGAGAGCACATCGGAGCGCGAGTGTAAAACCGAGTGCGAGCGGGAATGCACGTCGGAGTGCACGGAGTGTACGTGTGAGGGTGAGAGTGAGTTGGTGGAGGAGCGGGTGCGAGGATGCACGTTTGGGATGAACGGCAAGAGTGTGCAAGAATGCACACCTGAGTTGGTTGTGGCGCGTGTGCGGGAGGGCACATCGGAGCGCGTTAGTGGGTGGATGCAAGAGTGCACGCCCATGGTGAGTGTTACGGAGGATGTAACGGAGGAGAGGTGTGGAACGAAGTGTGCGCAAGAGGTGTGGTGTGTAACAGGGAGTGCGGTGGTGGAATGGACGGAGTGTGTGGGATGCACTGGAGGCGCCGAGACGCCGGGTTTTGTGAGTGTCAAAAGGGTCGCGTGTGCGTGTGGGCATGCGAGTAAGGCGTTGACGTTAACCGGGTTAGCAGTTAGGGTGACGGATAGCCGAGGCGAGCACTCGGGGCGCGGTGCGCTTTGTTGGATGCTAGGCCCGGCGCGGATCGATGCTGCATCGCTTCTCTTAGAAGCGCCGTTGCCGATTCGGGCTTGGCCCGGCCCTGCACGGTCGAGTCCGGGCCTTGTCGAGCAAGGCGACCGGTTCAGGGACAGGTTGGAGGAAGCGGAACGGTGCCCCCTGGCGGGGGCGGGGTCCCGATCGGGCGAGATTGAGCCATCGGGCCGGGGACCGGAAGGTGCCGCGCCGAGATGGTGCGTGGAATCTCGGCCCGACCAAACCGCCCCCCTGAACCGAATGCCGGACGGATTCAATCTGCAGGCGACCAAACCACCCGAATTCATTGCTCGGCTTTGCGAAGCCGAGTTTTAATGATGTAACGACGCACCGAGGCTCAGATATAGCGGACTGTAATGATGATAGTGTTTTGGATCCGAAATTGAAAATAGCAAATTGGAAAAGCAGAATTTGATAATTGGCAAAGGATTGGCAGATTGATGATTGGTAGAGTGATTGGCAGATGTTTGGCAAATTTTTGATTGGCTGAAATTGGATGGGCCAAATTGGTAGTGGAAGATGCCCGATGTGGTGGGATGGCAAATCCACCATCCCTCACAGTGGGGGCAAAGGAGCTATAGGTTTATGGGGTTTGGCAGTGAAAACTAGCCCGGGAGGGTTAGGATAAAGTGTGTAGGGATCTAGAGATGACCATAGTTAACGGTAAGGTTAAGTAGCGATTTTGGACAGGTAGTTGGGGACATAGAGAGGGTAGTTGGATGATAATGAAGAGGGAGCGCAATAATATAAGGGGCACTGGGGAAGCGCGAGTTTTAGCAGGGCACCAGTTAGATCAGATGATGCCGAGTGTTTGAGGATCGAACAGGTGTATGGAGCAGTGTATGACTGAGTAGTGGTGATTGTGTATTGTGTTGACCAAATGGTCCAGGGAGGAAGGAGGGTGCAGGAAGCACCAGTAGGAGTGATTGCACAGGTGTGCAACTACAGGTGTATGGAGAATGGTTGTGTGGAATACCTGGAGTATGGAATATATGGAGTATGGAATGGATGGTCGTGGAGTGAGTATGGTGGAAACTGTGGAGTGAAGTGGATGGTGCGAAGGTGTGGATGGGGGAAAGGAGGATGGACCCCATCATGAATACCCGGGGAGGGTAGTGTAAGAGTTAGGTAGAGGGAGTAGGTAAATTGTGGTTGGATATTGGCATCTGTGGTGCGTGTGGAAGAATGGTGTTTGGATGGGTGCATTAGTGATGTGGAAATGGCTGGGCGTGTGGCCTGTTAGTATGTGTAGTTGAATGGGCACTCCACCACTGTGAGGATGTCGGCCAGGTGAGGCCGCAGGTGGGCTCTGGGAGCCGTTAGAGTTGTGGATGGGGCCCGAGGATCCGGAGGACGGACCCGGGTAGCCCAGTGCCAGAGACGGCACCGAGTGGGGAGAGCGCCAGAGGGCCTTCCCCAGTTAGATAGGTTAGGGTGAGGAGCAGGTAAGCTCAGAGGCAACTACAGTGGTGGAGGTGTGCAGGTGGGTAGACCTGCTGGGAGAGCCACATGACCCAGTCCTGAAATTGTGCAAGGGCACAGGGAGTTGAATCGGGGGAGTGAGACCCCAAATTGATGAAGCACCACAGTTTGGTCAATGGGAATTGGTTCTTAAAACCGCATAGAGTGTAAGATGGCCAATGGTTTTGCAGGGAAAGACCCCGGGTAGTGTAAAGTGTATTAACGTCATTTAGGAAGTAGTTAGGATTAAGAATCTCCTCGCACCATCTACATCCACTCACCTGAGGTAACGACGGTGCTCCACACCATGCCATGGTTTGTTTTTATTATTTTGGTTGCAAATGTTTGGATTGTGAGACGCATCATGATGTGGGTGTGACATTGTGCTTTGTGTTCCATCTCTCCCTCCTTATGAGGATTGATGATGAGTTGGTGATGGCAAATTTTGGTTAGAGGGATTGTGGGGATGAATTTGGTATAAGGGAGATATGGGGAAGACGTGACAGTAGTGACGAATTTGTAAATGTGTAGATTTGTGTACATATGGGGTAAGGGCAAGGGTAGAGTAGGTAACAGGGGGGGGGTGACGTACGCTAGGGACGAGCTTTCTCACCTTGCTCTCCGTACGCACCTCGTCTTGCATTGCCTTGTTTGATGTGTACCCTTGTGACCTTACCCCTCGCTCACCTGTCTTCTCCCCCCCCCCCCCCCCTTGTCTCCAACCCAAGGACTGTGCGCCACTGGGCGCCGAGGGGAGCGTGCGGGAGTCCGCCATTGTGTGCCCGAAACTCCCGCAACCAGCTGTCTGCATCGATGCACAACTTATGGACCACATGTCTGTGGGTGAGCACCACTTATGGACCCCACGGGTGGGGGCATGGCCCCTCTGCTGGAACCGGCCAGGATGGCCCGAGATCTTGCTGGCGGACTTTGGTAACATGGCACCTATGCCACACAGGTGAACCACTAATAGTCGGCCCTGTGGGCCATAAATAAAAAGAACAGTGGACACGTTTTGTGCATGTCATTTTATTATGTCCAAATAGGCCGCCAGCAAAGAAGAAAGACAACATCTGGAAGAACGACAATGGCCAGCAGAGGGAGCCGAAGAGGACGACCGGCACCAGGGGGGTTGTTGGGTTTTTTTTATTGAACTGTGGTGACTATGCACCGATTGGTGCTTGATGGTGCTTTGGTGCGTTTTTGGTGCTTTATGGTGCGTCGATGCAGCACAGGCTGTCTCCCCCCCCCCCCCCAACAGAACAATCGCAGGTCCTGGGTTGGTTTTGTAAATACAAGTAGCGTAACTGTAAATAATGCCGCCAGCAAAGAAGCGTAACTGTAAATAATGCTCCCCCATCGTTCATGTTGTAGTTTGAAGACAATTCCGCAATTCGGTTAGCTGTGGGCGTAAGTCTGTTAGGCAGGGTGCAATGCAGCAGTGGGACATACTTATTTGTGTTTTAAAACTGTCACACTCAGGGTCAGGTTAAATGTAGAGGGAACTACACCTACGTGCCACACTAAAGGTAAAGTTTAATAGGCCCGGGAAGTGCCTAAGAGGAGGAGGGTGCAGTGTTGTGGATATGAGAATTGTGTTTTTTTGTGTAAAATATCACCCTCCTTCCTCCATTTGGTGTGTAAAGGTTAAAGGTCGTCCCCGTAGTTATTCCATATACAATGACATAGCCAATCATAGATCTCCTTGTTCAGTAGTTATCTCCTTATTATGTGTATTAGTTTAAGGCTTTGTCTTCCATTAATTGACACTCCATTGCACCGAATTCAAATAAGGTAGATTCCCTTCCAATTCCCCTTTTGTCATCAATTGCCAACTGCATTGGACGGTTTTCTGCGGGCGGTTTTCTGCATTCGCCGCTGCTGCTTTGTGGTTTTCGCCGCAAAACTCCATTGAACACGCGGTCAGATCGGAGAAGAAGGGGGAGGAGCCGCCGAATCCAGGGCGTTGGCCGCTGATCGTCATCACAAGGTGGAGCCAGCGAGCCCCGACCCGCCAATCAGGACCGGTGAGAGACCAGCTCGGGCGTGGCGCGGGTTGATCTGGAGGCACGCTATAAAAGCGCGCGCGGAAGCCTTTGAGGAGGTGGGAGAGAGAGATGCGACAGATGAGTCTAGAGCGAGGGAAGTGACGGAGCCCCACGAGCAGTACCACGCAGCTTTGACTCCACCAGGCAGCATTGACTCCACCAGGCAGCGTTGGCGCCACCAGGCAGCGTTGACTCCACCAGGCAGCATTGACTCCACCAGGCAGCATTGGCTCCACCAGGCAGCTTCGGCCCGTTACCACGCGGGAACCAGGATCGGTGGCATCGGTGGCCGTCGAGGTCCAGCCCGACGTCCCGTGCGGGATCAAGCCCGAACCATCTGCTCCAGCTGAACCTTTCTCTCTCCTTCCAGTCCTTCGTTCCTGCCTCCATTCCATCCTTCTGTGTACGTGAGTTTGTTCTGTGTGTCTTGTCCTTGGGGTTAAGTAAGACTGTAGTAGGTAAGCTAATTTGCACTGTGTCCTCTTCTTCTTCTGTATTTTATTTTATTATCTTTCCTCCTCCTTGGTTTCTTTTGGTTGTAAATAATAGCAAATAAATCATATTCGTATTTCCTACTGCTGTCTTCCTCTTCTTCACATCCGTCGTCTTAGTGATTTCCTTCATTGAATACCTGTGGCACGATTGGGCCAACGTTTCGGAATCGGGTTAGTTTCTGTTAATAGTTCGTGCCGCGGTTGCTAAAACCGCTCGGCAATTAACATCTGTCCGCGGTACGAACGGGGCTGTGCACCTGCCTTTCCGGAGGTAGCTGGGCAGCGTCAGGGACCCCGTCGGTCAGTCAGAGACGAGGGGATTAATCCCCCCTCGGTAAGGGGAACAGAGGCCGACGTTGGGTTCCGTAACAATCTATATATATATAACACAGTTTGTTTGTGTGTGTGTGTGTGTGTGTGTGTGTGTGTGTGTGTGTGTGTGTGTGTGTGTGTGTGTGTGTGTGTGTGTGATGTTACCGATAGACTCTGAAACGGAGAGGCTCACGTGCTTGATATTTGGCATAGACATGCCATTGAGCCTGGGACAAACATGGCCGAGACCATATTTGACGAGATCCATATTTTTTATTCATATTTAGTTCAGCGCATTTCAGCGAAGTACCCGCTAATCTCAGCCAGTGCGAGCAGCTCGCTCATTCGCTCAGAGCGATCACGTGATGTTCCATCCCGTCACACGTCACACGTTTGCACGTAATTCAGGGCGAAAAGCCATTGCGTTTTTTCACCTTTATGCGATCGTGTTTTGTGTCGATTTTGTGTGATATGAATTAAATTTTAATTCATATTTCGTGTTTACGAATTCGAATACGAAGGATTTCCCCTTTCCCCTTTCGATTTCGAATACGAATCGAATACGAGCTTGAGTCGAGAGGGCGAATGTACAGGTTGGGAATGTGCGGGTCTCCCTTCCCCCGCCCGGCAACGCCGGTACTGGAGGGCGTGGGTCACAGGATCGGTGAGTCTCCAAAATCCGCTTCGTGCTCTTTCGAAGATGCAGGACGATGTCGCGATTGTTGTGCTGCTCTCCGACCATGAGAACTGCAACGTCATTGTTGACTGGCCCTCCCCTTCCCTCCCCCTTCCCCCCCTCCCCCTCCCATCCCTCAACCCCCCTCCCCTCCCCCTCCCCCTCCCCCCTCCCACCCCCTCACCCTCCCATCCCTCACCCTCCCCCCTCCCCCTCCCCCTCCCCCCTTCCCCTTCCCATCCCTCCCACCCTCCTCCCCCTCCCATCCCTCACCCTCCCCCTCCCCATCCCCCCTCTTTTCCCCTCTCCCCCCTCCCCTCCCCCTCTTCTCCACCTCTCCCCCTCTTCTCCACCTCTCCCCCTCCCCCTCCCCCTCTTCTCCCCTCCCCCCCTCTTCTCCCCTCCCCCCCGTTCCCCTCCCCTCCCCCGCCCGGCAATGCCGGGTACTTCTGCTAGTATATCTCTATATATAAAGGAGGAGTCGGAGTGTCTGTGTGTGTGTGTGTGTGTGTGTGTGTGTGTGTGTGTGTGTGTGTGTGTGTGTGTGTGTGTGTGTGTGTGTGTGTGTGTGTGTGTGTATGTGTGTCTGTCTGGATGTCCGCTTATAACTCAAGAACTACACATCGGAGAAAAGTTTTAGACACAGATTCGGAATCAGCATAAAATCCTGGTGGTTATAGGCTACGTTTTATTTTAATATCATTGGTTTAAAAAAACCGCGCCACCTGCAATTCCATGGTGGTTTGTGGCGGCGCTAGACGTTCGGGGTGTATTGCAATGGTTTGTCGGGTTTGGCTGTGGGTCCAGAATAGCTCCCATTTCCTCATGTTCTTCCACTTTTATTTTGAGTCTACTGTTACAACGCCTTCCTTATGTACCTTATATCCCCCCGACGAGGCCTCTACATAATTTCATGCGGCAGAATTTCGTGCATTTTGAATGAAAGAAGTGAGACGAAGTTGTAGGGGGAAGAAGAGGCGTGGCCACTGTGGAGGGCCTCGATCGTGAGTGGAAATGGCGGGAATTGCGTTTGTATCGCAAAGTAAAGGATCTGCATTCATTTCTGAACTTGCATTGGTGGATTGTTATACATCTGCATTATTTTTCATTAAAAAACCTTATGTTGAACTTGAAGGCTCCAAGTAAGGACTATATATATAGCCCTCATTGAGGTAAAAAATAAAAGTAAAAATCCTGCTATCGCTTGCCAAGCTAGCCGTTCCCCCCCCCCCTCCCCCCTCCCCTCTCCTCCTCCCCCTCCCTCCTCCCCCTCCCTCCTCTTCTCCCCTCTCCTCCTCCCCCTCCCTCCTCTTCTCCCCCCCCTCTTCTCCCCTCCCCCCCTCTTCTCCCCTTCCCACCCTCTCCTCCCCTCCCCATCCTCTCCTCCCCTCCCCACCCTCTCCTCCCCTCCCCCCCATTCCCCTCCCCTCCCCCCCCCCGTTCCCCTCCCCCCCCGTTCCCCTCCCCTCCCCCCCCCCATTCCCCTCCCCTTCCTTCTCCCCCCTTCCCCCGCCCGGCAATGCCGGGTACTTCCCATGGCCAGCTGTACGTGGGCTGCTCGAGGGTT